>NT_176678.1:644818-672158 GCF_000188095.3 Bombus impatiens | reverse complement strand
GTAGATATCGAAGATGTGAAAGTAGAAGAGACTGAACTAATATTAGCAACGATACGTATTTGAAAAGTTACAAGGCGCGAGTAGTAGTTATTAACGATAGTAAATTCCGTTGAAGCAAAGTTTGGTAATTAACGTATGAAAATAACGATAATATTAAATGTTCAACTTTATACACGGGGTTCGAATAAATAAGATCGAATAACCGACACTTTGGGGATGTTTTAACATACAGGTAGTTGGAACGTATCGTGCTTTTAAATCCTATTAGGATCCTTCGCAATATTGTCGTTAAGTATCCGGTTATTTCTGCATTATATATTTCTGCAAAATTTGATTTTTCTCTTAAAACTCGGCTCTTAAGCAAAAGTCTGAATTTCAGTCTTTATCTTTCTCACCTTCGCCAAGCAACGCGCTATTTCGAGCAATATCGTTTAAAAGGGTGACTGAAAGCGTCCTTTCAAACTTGACAAATTCACACTCTTCGTCGCACGTTATCGCGTCCCAAGAGAAGTAGCTGCTGTTGGAAAAACAAACTGAAATGGGAACGTTTACATCGTGCGTCATGTTAAAGCGTCGTTGCAATAGCAACGGCATTTTTCGACTCCCGATTTCTTATTTTTATTTCTACGCCGCGTTAAATTACTTTTGTATCAACCGTTCGACTATTCGTACCGTCGATGTCTTCGAAAGCTTTCCAAAAAATGATCACCAAAGAGAAAAAATGTGCAAAGAGAATCGAAGTTTTTAATTAACGAATTTCTAATTTAAAAACCTATCTTTCGGCGATATACGCGTTTTACGTTCAAAACTTTGACAACTCAACGACCGGTTTTTATATAATCTCAAAGATTATTAATGGCGTATCGTAATTCACGCGTAAAATTTACATAAAAAAGGTGTTCAGAAAATCAGATTAAAAGACGAGAGAAACGAACGATTTCTCCATCAGCGCGAAATCGTACATCTTTTTTCTCTAATTTGAAAAACAACGGCCACGAGTTCCGGTTCTAAGAAGCGGGCTGATAAAAAAAAATCTGACCTGTGATTAAGCACAGTTAGTCATTAGCCTCTTGTTGCTCGGGTGGTGCAGTGACTCACCGGTGTACCGAATTTAAAATTAATTCCGTTCGTCTGCACGCGAGCATCGTGCTTCTAAATAGTCATTAACGCGAAACTCATTGGCGCTGGGCGTGCCAGCGTGGAACGGCGCTGCTTTTTCGGACCAACCTGGCCAAAAGGTCGCTCTATCGTCGGTCGAGAAGCCAACCGATTCGCAAAAAATCTCGCCGTAGATCCCTCGCGATGCCCCAGATTCTATCGAGTTTTATTGCAACCACTCGGAGGAAGCCGTACCGATCAACTCCAAAATTGGAAAGTAGAGAAAAATGCGAACTTTGCGATTTAGCAATATCCACTTAGTCGACTTTTTACACTGAACGTACTTCTCAGAGTAATTTATCTTTTGTTTTGAGAATCGAATATCAACGACGTACCTGAAAATCGCGAAACCGATAAAAAATGAAGTCGATCTTTCTTGGCTTTTCAGTGCCTCCTTTATTTATGCGGGACGTTTCCAACGAACTTCTTTGTTACACGAATTCGAGATACTGTCGCGTTCTTTTTATCCGAAGGATCTAAACGCGGTAGTTAAGTTTCCGCGAAGTTTCGAAGCTCAATAATCGTATATCAACAGCAACTTCTGTTTCCACCGAATAGAAAATATCTGATTTTAAGCGAAATCTCAATCTAGCGGAGAAGCGAGCACCTCGTTAGCATAATCGCGTCGTTACATCTTGAAAACTTGACACGAGTTGTTTTACGATGCTCGAGCATTTTTGTTCGGATTGTTACACAAATGTTTACACGTGTACGATCACCCACAAATGTATCCGCGCATCTTACAAACAGGCAATTTTTATTTAAATAAAACGCTACCAAAATTCATTGTAAATTTAGCGTGTCCCGTCGAGGTAATTAAGAGTCTTTCGTTGCCTTATACAATTACAAGAACGTGTTATGTTTCTTGCTATCGCCATCGCTAAACCATAAATCGTGTTAATATTTTCCAGAGATCTTGTCTCGTTCTTAAATTAACTCTTAACTTGTCTGGCGATGCAATTTGGTAAAAATTTATGCTCGTAAGTATTATCTAGTCGTAGAACGTAAGGATAAAGATTTTCACGACCTATCGTAGATCGATCTCGCAAATTTGTCGAAATATGAACGAGGATGTAGCGGAAAACTGCTGAAAATCTAAAACTTTTTACGATTTCGAACTATTCGTACGCCATTCGATAATGGAACCAAGCACAAACGGGTCTAGTAATTCTATCTTTCGGTTGGTTATCCTTTCTTTGGATCGTGCTCCATATTCTCGATGAAATTCGATAACCATGTAATCGATAGACGTCAGTAAGATTTATGCTTTCCTCCTTTATTCCATGCAACCGTATAAAAGTCTACCTTTGGTAGGAGATTTCGTGCAATTTACCGATCTCGCGAAAGCAATCTCGTGTATTTCTTCTTTCTTTCTTTTCTATGGAATTGCCTAACCGATGACAGCTGCGACAAGGTGAAGCGGCAGTACACGTACGCTTCATTAAAGAGCACTTAAGCGTCTCGACATCGGGAAGGTGTGCATTTGAATAGATAACATCGTGTTGACATCTGTATATTGACCTTTGTGAAATGTCAGCGTAATGCGAAACACTCACGCGTCGCCCTTACACGTGTACGCAGAACCAGGAAAGCCTGAAACGTATGGTTTTTAAAGCTGCTTTGCATATCGACGCGAGACATGTATTTCCCTTTTTCGTTTAAATTACAGTACGTTCTGCCGGCAGGATCGTGGAAGGCGGCATGATTTTAAATCATCGCCGTTTATCGTCGAGAATTGTAAATTAAACGAATCCGTAGGATATAAAAATTGTAGAATTATTTACATTTCTTTAGATATTTATTGGTGTTTAAAAAATTCGTAAAAGTAAAAGTGCAAAGAATGATAATTTCGCTTTGAAATTATGATTTACGCGATTTATTGTATAAACGAAGCAAAAAATATTCCCAAGCTCTTGAAAGATTTAACGATACGAAATTAAATAATTAAATTAAAATACGAAAAATCATTAGACGCGATTTAACGTAGAAAATTATAGTTCGGATGTTAAATCGAATTCTTCGTTCGAAAATATCGCTTCGCGCCAAGTTCGTTCTCTCGCGTTGGCGCTCGACCTAAAAACTAAAAGGTACGTTTTCCACGTGGGGAAAACTACAGCCCTTTTACACGAATTCTCACCTCGCTAACTACTCTAATACGTCTGACCTTAGCCGTAGTTTATCAAAATGACCAAGACAAACTCGTATTTACGAGCGCGTATTTTTCTTCTGCATTCCAGCAGAGACGATAACCACACTTATGCGTATAGATTAAGATCATCTTTGATTTCGATAGATAGAAATTTGGTAAATCGTGTCATCAAATAGCAATAAAAATAATTACCCAAAAATTACACCACCATTTTTTCAAACATATACGAATACTTTCTTTTTTTTAATTTTACGACTCGTCTAGGAACGACGTGTCTGCAAATAGAGATATCCGTTTAACGAACGGATTATTTTCATGGAAGAACAAACGTACAGAGACTCTATCGACACCGAATGACAGGATAGTTCGAGTTACAAGATCGACTCCTCCACCGGTTCGACAAATTCGCGAAGCGAGCACGCGTGGACAGCCGATGGTTTACGATCGATTCGGAATGGAATCCTTTTTCGTAGAGGAGCATGCAGCCTGTAACGGATACTTTGTAAGCGAGATCGCAATGAATCGAAACCGATTCTTGTAAGGCGAGTTGAGTGGCTTGTCTCTACCTCTCTCGGAGCCGAATCCGGCGTGTGGGTGCACCGGCACCACGGAAATTTATTATCGTACGTTGGTTCTCGCGAATGGGTCACGATAAACTTGTAAGAGGAGAGTACGTGGCCCGAGAGAATCGTGTAATCGACGCGTTTCCAGTTGCGTCACGTTGCCCAGGCGAAATAACGTCTAATAACGACAGTTCTAGCCTCGCGACGTTCCACAGAGTTTTCTTCGTGTTTTAACGTGTCTCGTTTTAAAACGTCTAGACAACTTGTACTTAGCATAATGAAACGTACTACGGGGTTTTATCGCGGCTGTTATAGTAGCTGTAAACGAATGTGGTTAAAGTGGCAAACGTCGTACAGAATGTCGATGAAGCGGAGAAACGTCCTGAATGTTAGGAATCTTGCTTACGTTGCTTTTCTGCTTTCGGTAGGAAGATTTATTTGCTGCAAGAACATAGGTCCGTTCCTCGTGGGGTACGATTTTTTACGTAGATCAAGATACAGAACGATTCCGTATATCAAAATGCGCCATTCGTTTTAGAACGACGAATGTCGAACGTATTTGCGAAAAGAAAACAAATAGGCGTTTCTTCGATGGATTTTCTCGAATTTGCTGGACTATGTTAAGGCGTTGAAGGGTTCTGTCGAAAGTTCTCGTTTCGATAATTCAGATGAACGGAAAGTCTTTAAACGTATAGAAAGATTAACAAAAGGATAATCGGAGGCGTTAACGGACAACGGAAAGTCATAAAATTCCTTTGGACAGGATCCAAAAGCTTGCTTTCTGCCTACGCTTCGTTTCACTCGGATCTTACGTTGCTTTCGTACGATTTTTCCGCTTTACGATATCCCTCGACGATAAAAAGCGCGTAATAGCGAATAGAAATTAGTCATCGTATTACTCGCTATGAAACAACGGTGTTGGCTCGATGGATCCAGGCGGCGTCGATTTGTCCGCGTGGGTGCGGCTCGAACGATCTGTGACAAACGGCAGCGAGGTGCGAATGAACTTTCAACCTCGCGGCGAACACGGTGGAAAAGGAGAGGAGGAGCGAGGGGGATAGCCATTGCGGGAGGTGATGCCAGGTGTTGTTGCGAGCAGATAAATTTTTCTCACGGCGAAATAAAGATCTTGTCGGACACGGGAGAATACAAGACGGAAACATTGCTGCGTGGTGGCAGGACATGCCTGTTCACCGAGATAACCTCGGGTTTCAACGTCCGCCTCTCCTCGTCTTCCTTACAACCTTCCTTCCCACCACGCGTCCTTCTCCTCTAGCTTTTCATCCTTTTTTCGGCACCCACACAACGGATTCGTCCCTTGATTCGCCACTCTTCGTCGTTGATTTCATCCAGATCCAACGTTGATCTTCCTTCTTCTGTAATCCTCGACGACGGATCAACGATGGGTTCGAAGAATGGACCGATCGTGCGTTTGTTAACTTCGTTTGTGTCCAGATATTTTCGTGCCAATCGCATTCTATTCAACGATGAAAGATATGCCAACTTCGAGTACAACGCGAAGGTTTGTTATCGGTACGCGGGATTCTTCGCGCTAGTCTCGCGTTTAACGCTTTTCACGCGTCAAGAAAATGTTGAACGTTAAGAGTCCTCGCACTCACAGAGAGATAACAACGAGGATGGAAAATAAAACGTGGATGACGGAACGGAAACGCTCGTCTTATCCGGTCACGGAAAACTGCGAGAATATAACGATATACGAGTCTGGGAAAGCAAGCGATACATTGTTGTAAAAACGTAGAAATGCAGAAACAAGGTGGAAACGTATCGGCAGCGAGAGTTTCTCTATAACTATTAGAACTTGGAGGAATAACTCAAGGACTAAAAAGATATTTAAATTACTTGGAACTCCGAAGCAATCAACTTTATCCTTAAACGCGTGTGCCATTAACGCTTGCTTCGATTTCCTCTGTACGAAGAAGTAACGCGTTCCCGATGCGTATCCTAAGGGCGATCGTTCAACTCCCTCTCACTTAACACATGTACCTATTCATATGTAAATACGCGTGGTGTCTCTCAGCGTCGTTAAATCTCGAATTAATGTAGGACTTTGATTCACAAGTATCGGACAGCCCGGTCGTTAAATACGATGCATATTAATAGCTGGTCGCTTCGATACGCGTTAATGCGCGACGCAAACAAAAACACGAATCAGAGTAATAAACGAGATGAAAAATGAGGGACGACCGTGCGTGTATATCGTACACGTACAAACGACGCGCGTACGATCACTGAAAGCGAAAGGTGATATCAATAATGGACCTGGCTGTTCTGCACGTTCGTGTCGTTATTTTCACGGTTAAGATTATCGACCGACCGACCGAACCACCATATTCCTTCCAAGCTTTTAGCTCGATCTTCCGTCCACCATCGTGCACGCGTTCTCATCTTTGAATAACGATAGTTATCTAGCGGACAACGAGACTACGTGATACCATCTGCAAGGAAGGAACAAAGGTAGATGAAAGAGTAATCAAGACGTATCGGATAGGCGTAATTCCTGACCACGTTCGAAATACTCACTCGGAATGGATGGAACACGGATAACGCCAGATGGATGATAATACGAAACCACGACAAATGGTCTTTATTTTCTTCTTAGAATGAAAGATGGATGCACGACGGAGAATTTATGGAGAAATTTGTAGAATTTTAAGCATTGGAATTCTTTCCAGTCTTGGAAACGGTTAGTTCAATTTTTTCCAGTCCCTACGCTTCCTTATTTCCTTCTTGTTTGAACGTTGCAGGCGCTCGGCCCAAGTTTCCTTTTCGTCTTGATTTCGAAAGACGTTAGTCGGACCTTTTCGCATCGTTTGAATTTTTTCGATTCGCCTCGTGCGATTGACGGAGATTACATTTCCTAGTCGTTAGATTCTTTTGGTTTTCTCCTTTATTTTTCGACGATTGGAAAGCGTTAGTAGGAGGTCCAAACGCAAACAAGGCTTGGCAGTTAATTATAAATATTAAGAACGGCCGTGAAATTATCACACAATACGATATCAAGTTCAGGTTCGTTATCGCGTGCATATTTTAGAGCGTAGAGCCAAGTTACGTTGTCCTGTACCGTGCAATTAATTGTCAAGTGGTAGGATGAAATATACGCTCCTTTCGCAACTGGCAGGTCCGATTTAACTTCGATCGAGCGAACGATTCCAAACCCGCATTGTATAAACAAAGCTACATCGATAACGCGCGTATTAATTTCCAAAAAATTTTCAGAATCAACGCGAAATGCTCGCGATACGTTCTTCTAGACGTAACTTTCACGGTTGTTGCAGATAAACCGGAAATATACTTACACGCACGTTATATTAATTTCTTAAAAAATCCTCAAATCTGTGTGAGAAACGTTATCGGTAAAAGATATAGGATCTATTCGTATTTATACTATCTTTCCTTATCCAATTTATTTTCCCTAAAAATTACCCATCTTCGCAAAATTCTTTCCCATCGGAAAATTCTTTCTTAAAAAATTATGTTCGAAAGAATACGCGTACGCAAAGCACCAAATACAGGGAAATCCTATAGCAGTAAAGCAGCGACGCCCCAAAAGGAACAACGTAGAGAAATACAAGCGTCGTCGTAACCGCAGCCTACCGGCATAGATCAATTCCAACGACTGTTCCTTCCGACAAGAAGGAAACCAGCCAGACCAACGGTCTTTGAACCTATAACGTTCGTGACAACAAGAGTAATGTGTTTGTCTTTGACACAGAGCTGCTGTTTAGTTATTGTCTTTGAAACGGCGACTTCTTTCTAGTTACGTGGCATTTTCTGTCGAGTCGAAAGTTATCGATCCTGACTAGTTCGATGAACAATCATCGTTCGATCATTGTAAATGGCGAACGACTACCGCCTCCGGGTCTGATCGGAGTGACCACGGAAAATGTACACGAGACCAGTTCATGGCCTGTTACGTATCGTGTTATGAACTATCGAATGCAAGAGTAGAGTCTAGACTCGATCGTGGATTTTAAACGTCGGGGATGCTTCTACGAGCATTTCCATGTTTATTCCGAAAACGTTTATGATAGCGAAAATTTCGATACTTTGTCTTTGGACTGTCACCGTCGTGATAAAAATCATGTAACGAATCGACGTATCTACCTGCTTTCTTACACGAAATAACGAAATATAAGCAAACAATGCTACTTATCTACAGTTTGCTGCTTACGTAAATTTACATGGTAACTTTGACCAGTAACCGGTGTTTTCTGGTCAAAAATTTAAGGTTCGTAGAGTTCGCGTACATTTGGCCTGCGAAGAAACGCAAAGAAGAGAAGCGGCGTTCCAAAATTGTGGCGAAGCTTGCTTGCAAAAATACAACGTCGACGAAAATTTCGCCTACGGAATGAAATTTTGTAGATCAACGTGTTATTCGACCACGTCGAAACAGAATTTAACGACGTTTAACATGTTAATTCCGTTTCTTATCACGGTAACACGTGTTACGAATATTTCTTCAAGCGTCGTTAACCAGTCTCCGTGAGACTGTCACGTCATTTGTTGCCGGTTGCGTAACGCTAGGCCGTGAGCATTGCGGCTTCGTCGATGCCCACGAGGAATAAGCAAATTTGCAACGTAATTGAAAAGGTAAAAAAGAAATAAGATAAAATGGCGGACGCGACGTAGTACAATTAGCAGTAATCAAAAGTCACGAATCGCCGGGGCTCAACGAAAAAACTTGTTCGCCACATCGTGCCGTGGCTCATAAATAATTTTATACGCTCCTAATGAGGACCACCAAAGCTTATAACGAATTCACAATCAACAAGTTTATTCGAGTTTAACGAATTGCACCGCGGTCTTCTCGATTCTCTTTTCTCTTCCCTTCCATTTTTAATTCGATAGGACCGCCTTATGCAACGAAAATTCCTCGATCGTGCAGAAAAATCTGATAAAAAGAGAGCATTAAACGCCAGCTCGAATAGGTTGCTTCGAACAGGGACAAGCCGAACTCGATCAGATAGCGAGACAATTAATCAATTACTATAATTAAGACACACGCCTCCACTTAGCATTTGTTCGATCCGAGCTCGCTCGTTGAATTTGCATTCGAATCGACTTCGGGCCACAGTTCCTCGTTCCTTTTCTGCCTGGCCCCTTCTGGGAGGTTGAATTGATTTTTCTCTTAACTGATCCGGCCCCGTAACAAACACCGGTCCACGCTCCGCTACCTTTTATTCGTTTGTTAACACACTGCGTACTGCCCACGGGATATCTTCGCGTATTAAGTAAATCGAATTCACCGGGGTTGAATCACGAAATATTTTACGTCCGAGTTTTATTACAATCGTGCGTCGCAGCTTTGATAAATAAAATAAGAGGCGTATTACTTCTATCGTGAGGATTTTACCGTTGATTCTCAATGCGATAATTGTAAGCAAACGCGAGTACCGAATATCGGGAGCAGGGCGTTTTCCAGGAAAGGAACAAATATTGTTCGATTTGGATAATTAAGATTCGCTTGTTAAGTTGTTAAGATCAGTGTCAAATCGTGGAAACCGATGATCAAGCACCGATAGCTAGCCAGCAAAATAAATAGAATAGTTGAATGAAATTTTACCGTTTGCAAAGAAAAAGAGAAGAGATATAATCAGAGAAGATTAGGACGAAAAATCCAAAGTACGAAGAAGATGAAACGAGATTAAATCGACGAAATTACTCAGCATCGAGAAACTATAATACTTTTTAAATTAATTTTGTCAAATTGATAAATTGGTAAATTTTTGGTTTGCAAGCATCGTTTCCCTTTTGCCGACTCACAAATTGTCCTGTTATTCCGCTAACCAAGACCAACGAATAAACGAATAATATTTTATAGAACAGAACCGATGATAAATTAATTACACCGTGACAGCGTCCAATTACGATACGAATCACAGGTTTACCTTACTATTCAGCGACTGGGTAATCGATGCGCTTTCTTCAAGCACAAATACGATCGTAAATCCTTCGATATTTCTACAAATCACAGCGAGATGCTACTTCTCTGGGTCGTTTTGCTTTTCGAGCTGGGATACTGTTGGAACGGTGAAAGTATCGTAATGATATAAGTTACGCGAGTTGCTTTCTTTTAAGCGATAAGTCGTTAAATCCCACGTGTTTGCATTGAATTATACACGATATACACGTAGCAACGAATCTCGTTAGATTTGTTGCTGCTAGATTAGATTCGTTTGCTTCTGCATACCGATCAAAGCTGAAACTGTGTCTGGCCTAAAATGATTTCGCTTATCAAGGAGCAGCTACACTTAAATTTACTATGAAAACTTTCTTAAACTTTCTAAAACTCTTTAATTACTTGTCGGAATATTTCAAAGACTCGAAAGCAGAATTCAATCGCAGACGGGTGTACTTACAGGACGTTTCGTTTGTTTCGTTCCCTTTGTTCGTTGTTAGAACTTTTCTTGCTTGCCATTTTCAAGACTATCGCGGTAAATAATTTGGTTATTCGTAATTGGAACAATTAAGAATCGACGTCTTTTAATCGTTCAATAACCAGCTTCCGTTTAAGAAGAAATTAATTTTCGCTCAACGACTTTTTCACTCTTGTTTGCAATCTTCGTTTTAACCAACGCTAATTTTAGCGTAATTTCCACTAATTTACGTTACGATTAATCGAATTAAATCTTATCCTTCAGAACGAGAATTACTTACGATCCATAAATCTTTGAGCAAAACTAGTTATCCGACAAAGGAGTCTTCCATAACCTACGGCAACCTCGGGAATCTACGATTCGCCTCTCTGCTTAAACCGATCAATCCCAAAGAGTACCCCACGAGCCTCGAACGAGATACAAACGCAGCATCATTCCCTCGCATCTCGCCGCTATTAACGCCAACTCGAAAAGAAGACGAAAACACGTTCTCAAGGCGCATTAGCATAGTTCTCACACGAGGCATCGTTCCGTCCGCATCGGTCACGCGTCCACGCGATAAATCGCGTAATTGGTCGCGGCTGAGGGCAGAATCGATAGAGGTGGTCGATCCACGTTCTCAAGATGCCTGAATCCCTATGGCAGGTGTGCCAGCCACTCCGACGATATTAAATAATTCAGGCATACAGGGACCTGTATAAGGCGCGTAATACGATTAACCGCGTCACCGTAGGATCCCTTGTAGCCACGCTGTCGCGGCGACGGGGGGTCGCCTAGCATTAGATCCATGATCTATGGTCGAGGCTCGTTTACAGCGTTCGTTATGTTGTCCGTATGATTTACGGCTCCTCGGATGCGTTTAACGCGCGGCACTGGTTACACAGTCGCGCGTCAGCGTCACCATTAAGCGTCGCGAACGCGACAACGTGTCCTCCTCTCGTCGCTTACCATCCTGATCAGCTTGTACGTAAGGAAAACGGGAACGTCTCCAAAGTCCGCTTCAACAGGCAATCTTTTCTTCTATCTTCCAGATACCTATCGTAAGATGGATCCTCGTAGAAAGAATTTTCTTTCTTTGCTCCGCGAACCGCTGTACTTTTACCTCGTAGCGTTGAATATCGACGAACGACGTTCGTCGAGATCTATTTACTCGCTAGTTTCTTCGTTCGACCAGCGATTCTCGATCGATTCGATCGTATTTTTATATCGTGATCTTCGATCTCGATGATAAGGTTCAGTTAGCTACGCAGTGGTGATTGCGTAGTATTTGGACGTAGATTCCGACGGAATCTATTTGTCCATATTGGTGAAATTTTTCTTTTCGGTCGATCGAACGCTTGGCCGATTGGTATACGTTTACTTCGTAGCCTTCGTTGATTAGAACCGCGATACGTCGAATCTGAATATACGTAGATTTTAACGGAATCTACTTATTCACTGGTAAGATTCTTTTTTATTCGACTAGCTTGGTAATGCTCGGTGAACTGGTGTACTTTTACCCCGTAGCCTTAGCTGATCACGATCGCGATACGTCGAATCTTAAATCCGTTTCTGCTACATAGTAGGACTTTTTGCTTCTTTTTCTTGATTCGTAATGGTCGGTGAACTGGTGTACTTTTACCCTGTGGCCTTCGATATCGACGGCGATACGTCGATTGAACTTCGTGTCCAGTGGTGTCTTATTGTAACTGGCATAGTTGTATAAGGTCACGTTGGATACCGATCGCCGGAACGAACCGACCTTTCGTAACGGCTGAATTGTCTACGTCGTTTTCGTGGCCTGCATTCACAGGCCGTTAAATGCGACGGATCGAATAAATTTAGAGCTTTTACCGTGAGCGAAGATTCCGTGATTCGAATCTACGGTTCATCGGAATCTTTTCAATAGAGATCGGAGGAGAAAACGACGAAGAGAAGTTATATCCCGCAGATATTTACGCGGATATTTGTTTTACGTTTACCCGCTATCTACGGTTTCTCCCCTCGCGCACTCTTCATTCGCGTTACAGCGTCGATCACTCGATTCTTTTCCGCGCCTCCAACGCTCGATCGCTCGTTACAAATGTAACTAACGTTATACAACGAGTTCGTAACTTACAAAGTCGAATAACTTTCACCAACTTCTCCAAACAACGCGCAAACTCACCTCGTACGAGACCACCCGCAACATCTCATTAAATCAACCCTAATCCCTAGACCGATCGTCGTAAACGCGGTTGCTGGTGCGTAACAACGCGAAATTCGTTTGCGCAATTCGCCAAACTGATCGCCAACCGAGCAACCAACGACTCTGCCCACGCCGTGAACTCTCAAAGTTTCCTGTTGAACTGTACCATAACTGGACTAGCGGGGTATAAATCACGGGGCGAGCTGGTTCGGGCCGTTGCAACGGTAGAGAGACAAAAAATCACGATTGGTCGGGAAGTCTGGGAGAACGCGTGGCACTTTCCTGAATCACACTTATCGGCACGGTCGATGAGTGGTTACGTCTTAATAAGGAGGCTAGGGAACCGATGCTGCGCGAATTCATCGCCTCGCCACGGCTCGTTATTAATGGCCCCAGTCTTGTTAGCGATTTTCGCATGGGCGCCCGGCTGCCACGGGGGAAAAAGATACGCCAGTGATATATTAATTTATTAACTAGTTTATTTATACGGCTAAAGAGGCCCTGTACACGGGGCCGCGATAGGCCCCTGGGGATGCAGAACCCGGCCATAACTCAATTCACGGATCGTCCGGTCCCCGTTGGCAGTTTTCTACGCTAAACTACTGCCGCTACGTCGATCGTATCTCGTCGCGTTGCACGCGTTCGCCAGCCTCCGTCGCTAGGTTAGCCCCATCGTCCCATTGTACCCAATAACGGCGTACCGGTGGCTCGTAAATGGAAATTTGTCTCCGGGCTTTCCTTGCCTCCTGCCTTTTATCGTCACTGGTTCATCGAACATGGTCTTTGAACTCGTGTATAGGGTGTCTCGTAACCGGCGGTATATACAGTTGCAATTCGATCTTTATCGGATAAGGCTTTTACCGACGTAATTGCGAGACTTTTCTGATCGTAACAAGATCAAACGAGATATAATTTGTTTCCTTAGTGACATTAAGTTATCTCCTTTCGACTTGCATTACGTCGTGTCTGATCTCGCTTTAATCGGAAAAATCTCACAAATACGTTGGTAGAAGTTTAATTAAAACAAAAAAAAAAATCAAAAATTTTCGTCGCTGTTTCGTGGATAATTACATAGTACTTTTCGTGGACGATTGAATTCGGATCAGGTTACGCTACGCAACCATCGAACTTCACGGTGTGTCGAAGGAAACGTCAGAGTCCCTTGGAGGAATCTCCCAGTAGCGGAGACGACGTCCGATCAATTATACAGAAAATATCGCAGCCCTCTTCTCTCTCTATGTGCTTACGCATATAGTCTCGACAATGTTCGTATACTTGCTGGAAACGTAAATTATGGCGACGCTTGGTAGACAAATTGTATACTTAGTATCAAATTTCTCAAAAGTGAAACCTCGTACGAAAAGATTGTATCTTTTCTATCTAAGATTTTATTTTTCACATACATGAGAGAGAGAGGGAGAGAAAGACATAGCCTTAACAGTTATACTACCAAATACAGGACACCGCGTATATTAGATTATACACGCGTACATAATGATACATACTGTACAGATTCTCTATTTGTGGCTAGCAGTATCGCTGTACTTGGCAATTCACGTGGCGCACACAAGCGGTTGATTCGAATTCGTGTTAGTCCGTTGACATGTGCAAATAATACGGAGAACATGATACGAGATACAGCGCGGCCACGACCAGACCGAATCTGATTCGAGCAATTGCTGTTATTACGATTGCGATCGAAGCCATTAGGGTCAATGCTGGAACTGCTGCAGGTGTAACTGCAGTGGTAGCTTTGGATTGCGAGGATGGAACTTTAAATTGCCATGTGGCTATGTTTGGAGTTTGGAAGATAATATAGGAGGAAAAGAAAC
This sequence comes from Bombus impatiens, assembly GCF_000188095.3. Lineage (NCBI taxonomy): Eukaryota > Metazoa > Arthropoda > Insecta > Hymenoptera > Apidae > Bombus > Bombus impatiens. Next base: position 657,891 of record NT_176678.1, on the reverse strand, counting down.
TGCCTACCACGTCTTTCTCGTATCGATAAGACGAAGATGTTTCGATAACCTGTGATCCTTGAAACAAGTCGGAATAAAAGTTTTTCTAGTTCGTTATTTAGACATCAGCCACGGAAAGAGACAAGAATTTTACTCTGACAAGTCGTTTTTCGTCGTTCTCCACGAAGGCAGTGATTTTTAACGTTTCAACCTTTGTGCGACCAAGCAAAACGAAAACGTATAAATAAAAAGACGTTTCATCGAAAAAGAAAGAGAGTACGCGTCGATTTCGTAACTATATTTGTAAGGTCGGAAGGGATAAAATTCGCCGTCTATTTATCGGTTCCACTTGGAAATTCGATAGAATCTTACGAAGAAACAATTTTTATCGTCCCAAACCCTCCGTTTCTTCCAAAACATCGCTAAATTTCCGACCAGATGATACACTCATTAGTGAAATTAACATTCAAGGACCATCGGATAAGGACCACTCGGACACGCCTCAGTTGGAAATCATCGTACCGATCTAAATCCACGATCAACCCGTTCTTCGAGCAGGTCTGGACCATCCCAGATGAGATACCCATTAACCGGGCCAATTAATCCAAATTTCTCGAAAAAGAGGCTCGAAGCGGTCATCTGGAAGGCTTCTGCCCGGGGTAAAAGCGTCCTCGAGGATATTTATGAACGGCCCGGTTATCTGGGCCTGTTCTAAATTCATCCTCGTGGTTATCTAAACAGAGACCGGATCATAATTTACGTTCGAGCGAACATCGGCTTCGGCGGAAACGAAGAGAGCAGGGACAGGAAGATGCCAGGTTGCTGGACGCCGGCAATGGTAATTTCCACCGCCCGACTATAAATTCTTGGCCACGATTCGCCGCGGTTGGTACCTGCGTATCGTCCACTCTAGTTACGTCCGCGAGCCGAAGATACGCAGGGTTTGCTCGCGTTCGATCCGCCTGCACCGGTCGTTCTCCGACCTATCGAACAAATTAGCGGCGAGATAAAGTCGACAGAGACGGATCGTCGTGCGCGCGATACAATTATCCGCGGAACTCGATCCGCTGCCTGAACTTCCTCCGAACGATTCTTCGAATTGTGTCCTTGTTTCTCTGGTAATTCGACGCGTGGTTTGTATCGAACGGCTTTGCGAATCGATTGGGAGCGGTCGCAGCTTGCTTTTTGCTTTTACGACAGGTTTTTCGTAGTTTCGTTTCTTTAAGGCTGCAGTCTTTTTTTGCTCGGTCTTGTTTCGCGGAACGAAATGTGATTTCTTCGCGCTTTTGCAGGCAAGGTACGATACGTTAGAATTTGTCAAGTTTCATGGAAAATCGATAAATTTATCGTTTGGCTGGTCGATAACTCTTTGAACGTCGCGTATATGCAACATCCATCGTGGAAGTTGGGCAAACGAACACCTCCTCCACTTCTTACTCGAGTATCAATGTCTCTTGCACGTCGTTGTAACTCGTCCCCAAATTTTCGTCCAATTACACGCACAACGACACTACCATTCCCCCCTACAAACTTCGTTCGAAACTTCCTCTCTCCCGAAGATGATCGTTTCGTATCAGTTTCGTACCGGGGACCAGAAAATTGCAGAAACATCGACGGATACTCGGAGAGTCATTAAGAAGCAGGACCCCTAAAAAGGTCTCGAGCTGCGAATTTAGATACTATGTTCTCCTAATGACCGTGGAACGTATAAATTCGGGCACCCACGTGGCACGGGAATTCCATTCGTATCGTTAAACAGGGAGAGACGAAGACCGAATCGAAACAGAAATATAAAAAGGGGACGTTAAAAGAAAAGAAACGAACTCCTCTCGTTATATCGTGCATCGATATTCCGTCGTCGGAGTTTCCTCCAACCGGTCGAGTCACTCGTTCGACACGCGAATATCCCACGCGTGTATGAATCCAGTATCTGATCGATTCGGGTGCGAGTTGTCATCGAGCGAATGTAACACAGTCAAAACCATCCAGTCGATAAGCTAACAGCCACAGAATTTTCCTTTGAGTAATAATTTATCGCGTCGATCGTGTGGTTATTAGCGACAATCGTGTCCTGCGACGATTCTTTCGCTACGTTAATCTTTTCTCGTAGAAAACGTTCAATTTATAAAGTTTGTGATATATTTTGTATTTTGAACGCTCTCGTTTTAGCAAATCATCGACGACGGTTGTCGATGTCGACGTCGATTTAATACACGTGGGAGCAATTGCACAAGGAAACGTTCTTCGTTTAATTCGCACGTCCCAATCGATAAATCTCAGGACAGCTTGCTCTACGAGTGGAAAATATTACGTAGGCCAATATCATACTCGTTTTCGTAAAACAATTTCTAGAAATTTTTGCTCCCCGCACTAAATAATCGTCTCGAGATCGTGCAAAACATCGCGTTCGTTGTCTTTTCCAACGTCTCCACTCCATTGGCATCCTTTGCGCAAGACCAGCACGCGTGCAAATACCAATTAACGAGGGTGTATATCCTCTCGTTTTCCCCATTTTTCCTTATTTCTTTATCTTCCAACATACCACGATCGAGCCACGCGGTTTTATCCGCGAAGCAGAGCATCCTCCGTCTGGAAACGCGCTCGCCGCTCTTTTTCCACCATACCGGTTCTCCAGTTGTTCGTCGTGGTTGCACAATTTCGCAGCACGAACCTCGTATCTTCGACTAGCGCGTAATTTAATCCGCGAGCAACGCGCAGACCACTCGATTACGAGAACTGGGAAATTTTCTTAATCGACTTCGTCGTCCGGATCCGCGCGAACTCGTGCTCCGGAGGATCCACGGCACCTGCGCGCCTACAGGTTCTTCTAATAAGTCCGTCTGGACGATTAAACGGCGGATACAGGCGATTTTTCAACGTCGGTGACTGTTTGAAGTTCCTGTCGAGCTTCTTCTTATCGCGAATATTTGCGTGTTTCACGAGGAAGACCAAGATTCCAAGACGATTACATCGACGAAAGAGATTCAACCGTGTTTAGTGGGTAAAGCGAATAAATGCGCAACGTGGAATTACTTACTGGTTTGTAATTAGATTGCAAACGAAGAAGAGCGTCGTTGGAGATATTTTTGTGATTGAGTAGCCTCCGCCATTTTTACGTAAAATGCTGTCTATAGATTTAATGGCATTCGAGAAAATTGAGGAGAATATGAAGGTTAAAGCGGAGGTAAACAGTCCAACAAGTATCGTTGACGACGTTAAACAACACGCGACATCTTAGAAAAGAGTTCAAGAATTTACAAACATTACGACCAAACACTGTGACTAATAATCGCAAGAGAATAAAGTGTTTTAGAAAAATGTTTAGGACATTGTTTTTCTTCCTACTTGTCTCGACGTCTAACTCATTTCAATTTACAAGCAACATTACTATTTAAGAGAACGAATATCGCAAACGAGCTCGATGCGTTTAACGCGCGTATTACGATACGATTCGGATTAAAAGCGGATGTATCAACGAAATCAAAATTTACACGATTTACAATTACACGCTGCTCTGATGATTTATGCAACGCGGACAATGCACTGTACATCTAACAATATGTTACACACGCTACACGTTATGTAGGAGATTCTCGTATTTCACGCACCTACTGATCGAGTAGACAAATTCGTTGGAACATCTTTCGTCCGCGTGTTTTCGCGTTAGCTTCGTTCGATTTTGCATCGACTTCTGTAAGATTCTTTAACGCGAGGTGGTATCCAAACGATACGCGAATGATAGACGAGCAAATGCAAAACAGCGTTAATACGCCGAGGTACAAAAACACGAGTCACTGCCGATTCGAATCGTTGTACGACTCACGTGCCGCTACAAACGCAAATCGATTCCATCTTAGAACTCGAAACCTATCACGAACATCGGACTCGCCGTTCCATTGCTCGGCATAAAGTCATCGCGAACAACGTCTCCGTCCGGACAAGAGAGCAGCCAAAGCTTGATTTACGCCGGTGATCCTCGGAGATCTTACTCGCGACTCAGTTACAATCCATTGAAATACCATCCGATGCTCTTCAAACAAGCGGCAGCACTCGCGCTTCGAAACGTCCGATAACATTTCCAACGAGATCGTAACCGGATCGTGACCGTGTCGTTGCTCGATCGCCGTTGTAAATCAGCTCCAAACGATCGTGTAAACTCCGCGATCGCTTCGCTTCGCGCTCCTCTCCATACGTTTCGTTGAATCCATGTCCGCTAACGAGCATCCAGATGACGTATCGCGCGTACGAATCCAAGTCTTTTGGGAATTTATTTGCCGCTCGAGGACCATCAGAGGTATTACTTGCAAGTAATTTCTCAACACTATGCGAGCGAATTTTATTTGGAAATAATTCTTTAAAGCGTAAAGTAACTTTTCAAAGACATGCAAGAAAGATCAGCTTTTTCAAAATTTTACTTTCTTCTCTGCGATGTTTCCTTTATCGCGAGTCATGCATCAAGAATCTCCGTACACTCCGCGAAACTGTAATTTCCATAAAAATGAAACGCTACAAAATTCCACCGCGGAGTTATCCTACGTCAAGATAATCAAGAGTGGTTTTATTAAGACGCGACGACACCTAACATACTGCATGCGATCAAACGTAATATTGAAGCAGAAGCCAAGGGATAAGATAGCGAAGCGATGTAACAAGATTTATGTAATCGCATCGCTTGCAATCAGCCTTGAGGGGTCAATTGATTTCAGACGGGCTATAGGTAGGTGTTTGCGAAGAACGTCAAGTGTGGGCCAATCCAGTTATTTGAGACGGATAAGGGGACCAAGCAGGATGAAAAAAAAAAAAGACAAAAATTGCGAGGGGATAGGTGTTGGAAAGGGCGTGAAGGTAGAAGGCTTTCCATTGGGTTCGGCAGAAATTGATAAGACGACGCATTAACTCGTGACGCTGCTCGCTGACGTTATCCGAAGGCAGAGGATACACTCGGCTTGTTCTGACAAGAATATCATCCTTTTTCTCCTTTGCCCTTTCTTCGTTCTCCACCTTGCTTTTCACTCGAGTCTTCCTTTTCTTTTTTTCATTTTCTCGCCAGTGTGCGGTCCGGATTACTTTGTCACGCGAGAAATAAAATTAGCACCGTTCTGGGCCGTATGTACGCGGATTTATAGGCCGATAGGGCCGATATTATCGTCGGATAAGCTCGAACGAGATACTTGGCAATTTTTAAGGAGTCAGAGGACCGGCGCGACCGAGACAGACGCATCGATACGATTTCGTCTTTGGTTTCGGTGTTTTCTGCAGAGCGAACGACGTTTATCGCGCTTCTCACCACTTTCCGCGAACTCGTTGGCTCCGAATATCGACGAGCTTTTCGAGCGCTCGTAAGTGAAAGAGCATCGCGATCGGATATGGTCGATCTTTGCGATTCTACGTATCTTTGATAGTTTGTTGAACGTCGCGCGAAGCTTTCTCTCCGATCCTTATCGAATTTAATAGTCTTGCGAAATTTTATGGATTCGTGCGTTTTTAACGGTACAACTACCGACCACCAAGATATGAAATCAGTAGCTAGGGAGAAAATTGATTTATTTTAACGGACAGCAACAATCGATATCTGACACTGTCTGTATATCGTTAACGCTGTTATAAAACATTGCGAGGACGAGAAAAATGTGACGCAACACATCGTTTCGCAAACAGATCGTTTAGTTCAAACGGTGACCGAACGAGTCAGTAAAGTAAGCCATCGTAGTGGCGCGTCGTAATATAAGATGATATCCGCGAAAGCCACTATATCCATCGATCGCGTTATTTTCAATAAAAATATTTGCCAATCTCGCGAATCCGCTATTTATCCATCTACTGTTTCCATACCAATGTCACTTGGCAATTCTGATTCCAACTTGATGAATTTGCTACGAATAGCAAATTCGAAGACCCTGTACTACGCCACGTTGCCTAAAACTTTGGAACACGACAGAACCGAAGAAGATTCGTTGGAAGCCGCTGTCGAAGATCGGCCGGCCCGTATCGATAAATCCTACTGGATCGACTTCCAAATACCTACACGGCTGAGCATAAGTAGGTAGTCAAAACGAGGCTGGGAAGAAGAACGAACCGTGGAATACAAAAATAACGACGCGTCGTTAGAGCGGGACGACCAACAGGGAATTTCACGAGGTGGCTTTTTGTGCGACCCACGGGCCGCTCGAATCTCGACGAAGATATTCCTGGAACGCGTTGATCTTCTTAACATCGAGTTCCGAGCGAAGGTCCCGCTGGATGCGTAATTAAGAGTATCGGTTTTCGTCGATCGAGTTAATAATAGATAATATTCCAGCGCAGCGAGTATCCCGCGTAATGGATCTCTTAATTACGTCGTTTTGTTCGGCCGATTAGGTGTCCGATCCGCCCACGACGCTGTCCGAATTCGACGCGGCATGGCACGGCGCTCGCGTGAAGAATCCTAATTTATGAAAATATATTCACCCGCGAATCGGGTCGCAGCAGGCCTGCCGTGTTTTCGATTAATTCTACGCGTCGCTAACTCGCCACTGCGATCGTCCATCGGACCGAAATCGACCGTTTCCACTAACAGCGAACGCGGATCTGACTATTTACGATCGCGATCGAATCTTCCGTGCTCGATGCGAAATTTGCAATCGTTTCGTTTCAGTTCTTATCTTTGAACGCGAGATTCCTTTAATTTGGTAGCTCGCGCGTCGAATTCATTACGTTGACCTTCTTCCTTCCTTTTTGCCAAATTTTTCGGTTCTTCCATACGCTTTTCCAGAGAAACCTTATTGCGGCTATTACGACGAGATTATAAACGAGGTTATAGACGAAAGAATCTGAAGTATCCAACAAGGTAAAAGTATCAAACGTCTTATACCTTGTGAACGAATATCTATATAGATGCTTTGTTGCTTAATATCGTTTATGTTATCGCAATTGAAAGATTTCTCCGAAATATTCAGAGCGGAAATAAAGCTACAGATTTTTATACGTGGCTGCCGTCGTCACCGGACGGTTTACTGCGCGACAGAGTAGTAGCGGAGATTTCGACGCTCGCACAAGGCAGCACGCCACGATGGCTGAGAAACGATCGCATTCTCTGCGCGCTTATAGGCAGGACATGCATAACGTTGTCGAGCGAGAGTTAAGTTTCTGCGAGGAATTAACGCGACGAATTGACGATAAAGAATTCGTTCGAACATCTTTGACCGGAACAAAGAATCGGTCGGTTTTAAACTAAAATTTCTACGACGCATAGCCAACTACGTTGACGAGGAGAATTAAACGAAAATATTTGGGACGAAGGTCTTCGCTGTCTAGCCATTGTCCATAAAATATATCTATTACGATAACTTTTGATTCGGCTTCCTCTCATAGGAAGAGGATTAAAACGACGAACAAAATTTGTTTTGTTCGTCCCTATCGTTGCTCGAGCGTTAGTAGAACTCGAAGCCACGAACGTTACAAGTTCAAGCGCGCGTCGTGTTTTCACGAAACGTGTTAATCGCGCGTTTAATTCGAACGCACGTACTCCTACGTGCACGGATTATATCGGGCGCATAATGTGAACGTTTTAAGAGCCGGCAAATATCTCGGCCGCATATATTGCCGTACTTAGCGTTTAACATGTTGAGCGGCCCCGTTAATTTCACTAATTAAGTTAGCAACCGTCCGACCGACCTCCCCTCCGTCTTACGAGCGTTATTTATATTTTTCTTGCGCGTTAATTCCACGTTTTCTTATTTTCTACGAGACTTCCTTCAGCGTGCAGCTGCTATTTTCGTTTCACCTTGTCTTTATTGGCTCGCTTTTAATACGTTAACGTCCTTCTTCTCATTTCACGTACACCCCCGTTCACAAGTATCAAGGCATTTATGAAAAAATAAGAAATCATCGCGAAACTATTAGGCTACCATTAGCGCTTTTATCAACATTTTCTTCCTATTTGTTGCTATTTGCTTCCACGTTACCAAACGTTTCACGAGTCAGTTTTCCCGCAACGTAGTGTACGCTTTACGCGTACTTGTCGTTATTCGATCGCACCTGTCAACCATTTCACGAAGCGAATTAGGCTTCTACGCCGTATCGTTCGAAAAATTGTTTCGCTCGAAATTGTTCCAACGAGGTTGGCATCAAGCAACTGCACAGATACCGATAATTCTATAAAATACGAAAATATTCCGTAAATAGTTTATTATCTTTTTCCGCAAATACAAAATTCTAACCAATTAATCGTTCGTCTAATAATCAGCATCGACGATACTTATCCTCTTATCTGCTCGCATCGTTAATACTTATGAACACGAGTGTATCTGATTTTTTATTTTTGGAACTCGCCACCCATGCTCGTTTCCACGATTTTATATCTCGACCACGTTCTTTAGTTTTATGACGCAACGAGAGCTCCGTTGGCTCTTAATAAGTGTTTATCGATCTCACCGAGCTACGGAATTCATAACTCGTTAAAAGCGGAACGACGTAAGCGAGTAACCGGATGAACAGTCAAGTTTTTGCACGCGAACCGGCGCGAGTATGTCATCCTCCTATGGGGTCTTTATCCCAGTGATCAGCGCGCGACAAGACCGTCCAGTCGCGTTTTTCAACGTGGAAGAAGTAATCGAAGAGTGTTTCAGATTTACCTCGGGTGAAAGGGTCGTTTGGAATTGTAATTTCACGGACAAGGAAAACAGTTACGTTCCTGATCGTTTATCGAAGATTTAAGCTTCTAAAATCCAAAATTTTTTACCATAATCCATTCTCGAAATTGATTTACCACTGTCGATTAATCCACTTCATTTTCTAACAAGCTCGTACGATATATAATCTTTTCGTTGTCGCACAACGAGTAAAAACGTGGACCGTTGAGACACGAAATGAACGGCGAAACGCGAAGATCGTTCTTCGCGAAAGCGCCGATAAAATCGATTTCTATCGAGCGACGAGAAAATGCCGCGAAACTTAAGGCATCGCCTTAAGACGAACCCTCGGTGGCGTATCCACGGAATCGAAGGCGCTCGTGGGTCCGATTGTATTCTCGTTCAATGGGGATACGCCGCGTGACAAACTGCCTCGCGACCGGCCGTAAATCTCAACAGCGAATTTTACTTTCTCGATTTTTCCCACATTGAGGCTTAATCCGGCGCGTTAATCATGAGAAATCGCGGTGCGTGCACGCCTATCTGTTTCCTATGAACGCCGTCGGGACACGGTCAATGCAGCGGACCCGTCGTCTTACGGCCTCGTGCTTATGGTTTTTAATGCCGAGATGACAAATACGCCGTATTTAGCGATATTTATGCGAGCGGATCACGTCAGCTTCCGCTGACTGCTTTACCCGGATTATCTTGTCCCTGAGAAATATTGCTTTCGCCGTTTTGACGCTGCGCAGCCCACGGTAATCGTCCTGTCGCGTAATATTAAGTTACTTCCAGCCTCGGAAATGAACAGAGGAAACTACGCGCGTGCGTTCCCTACGAGGCGTTGAAAAATTAACGAAGGGGAATTCGGAAGTCGTGTTTGTCGATTTTCACGAGAAACGCTCACGAGAAAACTGGCGTGGAATTTGATTGGATTTAAAGGACCATCGGCAAAAGTATACTTTCGGGAAATGAGAAACTGGGGGTTCGAGGGAAACGAGAGGTCGGGGAACGAATCGGAAGAATCTAACTAGCGAGATCAGCGAAACGAAAGTGTCGCAACAGAGTGGATAGAAATACAAGGCGAGTCCAGTTGTACGAACAAAATTGTACTCGGTATAGCGAATTAAGTTACCGTGGATTTAATCTATTGGATTGAAGTGAATTTGGATTTCAGCGTACGACTAACGATGTTTGACGTTCGTTTTGCAAAAATCTACGGTAATTGCGTATATTAAAAAAGAAAAAGAGAAAAAAGACGCGGGAGAAGAACTGGAAACCGTAATTCGAAGGAATAGAAATTCTTCTCTCTTCTATTCGGAAGAAACTTTCCTTCGAACAACGTGGTCGCTTTTCAACGTATAGGCCACGTTTTAAACGAACAACTCAAGCCGTACACCAAATCAGAGATCCTCGCGACAGCCATCAGCCTAACCACGGCGGCGGGCGCAGAAATCGAAACCTTTCCCACGTGTCCAGCTGAAATTTGTTAAGTTCGCGCGTGGGCGGCCATGGATGCATCCTGCGCGCCGCTTTTTCATACTTATTTTCTTTTTTCACCAAGAGAAGAGAAGAGAGGAGAAGAGAGAAAGAGAGAGAGAGAGAGAGAGGGGGAGGGAGAGAGGAGGCCACTGCACAAGGTTGCGCGTCGACGTTCCCTCTGCGGGCCAGGCATAAGTTATACGCGTATTATGCGGCTGCCGGGCAGCAGGCAGCATCACGAAACGGTAACACGAGAAACCGGACCCGCTTCTAACGCATACGGCCGCACACTTGTGGGTGTAGCAGCCGTCTACCCCGTACTCGTGGCCGTTTCGTCGATTTCCACGCCGATAAAATCCACGCTACCGCCAGCCACCGTTTCTCTATCTCGTCTTCTGTCCTCTCCGCGAACATACGCCTAATCCTCGTAAAAACGTTCGCGATGCCGACCACGGAACGGCTACCCGACGTCCACCAACAGCACCCATTACACGTCGCCTCCTTAATTTCCAGCTCTCAACCGTGGTTTTCTGTCTCGCTGCGGGAATCGTCGTTTCCGCGTGACCATTGTTATCGTGTCTCGTGAACTGCTGCCGAGATAGAGGATCGAGAGAATCGGGAGATAAAAGATGTTCCCGAGGTTGGAGATTTTCGAGCATGTTCGAGGTCGCTTGGTGAGATCGGAGGGCAGATGGGTTTTATGTCGCGAGGCGGAGTTACGTTTCGTTGGTTCGTTAGAAGAGCGACGTATTTGAGATGCCGTCAGGCTTAAGATATCTGCAACGGTCGATTCAGGAAGCGAATTATTTTTTACGATGGCAGGACGTCGATCACGACATAACGAATAACGTTGTCCGGCACGATACATACGATATTTTGCGAGAGCTTCTCGAAGCTCGGAAGTTATTGGCAAAGTTGCAAAAAGAGAAGCTGCACTCAAGAGAAAAAATTAATTAATTAAAAGAAGAAATGTCGCTAAATAGTTCGGTAATATTCTATCTCGTACTAATTTCCAGCGAATCGGCGACGTTTATAGTTGGAATAGTTTGAGAAAGTTTGGCTATTCGTTAAAGGCGATAGGTCGATGATTTGTCTACGTCGAGGTTGAGAAGCGAAGAATAGAAAGATCAGACGAGAAGAAATAGAAACCTCTTTCTCATGCCATGTCACTCGAAGTCGTTTGTACATCTCACAAAAGGAGGTGGCAAACGTGTCGAGTCATCCGGTTTTCTAAAAAGACGGAAACAAATTACAATTATGCTCGAAGGAGAAGACTACATATTGCGGCGCGTTTGTGATAAAGAATTTCGAGTTTATGCCGCAGGACGTGCACCCATTGTAATTTATCTTCCCTATACAAGGAGCGCAGCGGGATTCGAGGTAAACTCGACATCGTAAAGAACGTCGATTTAACAGACGCAAACTTATTTCGTCGTGATTTCTCTGTCATATTACCCATAAGAAAATTACATCGACCGCATTGTTTGGATCATTTGGTCGACGAAAGATCGACGCGAATCGAGTATGAAATAGTATCCTTGGGAAAGGATTGGATTAGAATGGTCGACAAAATGGAATTGCTATAGATCGCTTTCTTTGGTCACGTTAGATTTCGATTCTTCGTAAATCTTGCAAAAACTGAAGAGACAGGAACCATCGAAGGAATATAACGATAGGAGAATTAAAAATAGCGCGAGACTGTAGGTATACGAAAAATAGAACTTGATGAGACGTAAGAAATTGAAAAGGTTGAAGCTAACATTCGGAGAAGATTTACCGTAGAAAGAGATACGTCGTTGATTAATTAGTAAGTTCAGATCGTAAATTCTTAAGGACGGTATTTCTCCGATTCAACGAAGAACCTTTCATAGATAGCCTGACAAATCTAAAAATATTTCTTCGTTCGAGAAATTGAAATCTTTCCTCCAAACTTTCTTTATCGATGGGAACGTACAACTACGCGAAATCCACGTCGAATTCCAATAATTTCGTCGTGGGAACGTTCGACATCCGAAAGACTTATTAACGCGATTCCGATAGTGGATGATTAAGTGGCAGGTTTCACGGTAGAATGTAAATTAACAGGTCCGCGATAGAGTTTGGAAATTCTTAATGAAAGACCGTTGGACGGAGTTCTAGCTGCCTAATAAAACGCGGGTTCGACACCATCGGGTCGTTTATCTTTTTTAGTTTTCTAACTAATACGCGCGCGTGCACGCATACGGTTCGATCGAACGGCTTAACACCGACAGTCGAAAATTATCAGAAGCAGCAGGCTTCTTCGGTTAACGGCACTAAATTGATTCTTCGAGTTTCATTTATATGCGTTCCCGTGGAAACATTTTCCAATACGTATGCAGATGAACTGGAATCCCGATAGTGGAAATCAATGTTACGGCGAGTAGGGATTATTTCGTTGGAAATTAAAAATCCCTCCTCGTCGTTTCTCCGACCTAAAACGGTGGCCTCTCGTGCAATTGTGAAATTTCACACGGAATACCGCCTTTGTTCGAGCATCGTTCGATAAAGAACAGCAATTGTTCGTACGTTATGCGTATATCGTTGATTTACTAGAACAGCGACGCATCTCGAGGATCAGCAACCTCGTCGTATCCGTAAAAATGAAGTCTACGGGAAGCTTACGAGGGACTAACAACGTTACGGCGTAAAATGGAACTTTTAACCCTTTCTTTGATAGTTCTTCTTCAAGTATACGATAAGATACGTTAAAATCTCAGAAAATAACAACAAAGAAAAATTCAAACGCTCCATCGAGTTTTCTCCGCAAGACAAAACAACTTTCGTGTAGGAGATTTTTTCAAATTTTCAATAGTCGAAAGAATAATGGCGCGCGTTCGTACGTGTACGAAAGGTAAAATGCATCAGGCGCGGTCGAGCGAGGCGGCACCGCGCTCGAAATACCGGAGACATTCGCATCCATTACCGCTTGCACGGCCTTTTAGAGCGCGTTGAACGCAGCGCGGTGCAGGGTCGCGTTAAACG
>NT_176678.1:621950-643951 GCF_000188095.3 Bombus impatiens | reverse complement strand
CGTGGCCGAAGACCTGATCGTTCGCCACGTGGGAACAGTTCCATCGGTGATGTCTGAACTGATGTCGGCATTCGCGAAGTCCAAGCTCCGCGCCCTCGCCCACCGCAGGCATCGCGTGCGGCGCTTTTCTGCACTGCTCCCGTTGACTCTTAGCCAGTCCGGGAATACGCCCGCAGACGGCCGCCCCAACCACCACTGCTCCGACCACCCTGCAATCAAACACGTTTCACCCTCTGTCAATGCATCCTCCGGTTAAATCGCTGAAAAACTATATCGTCAAATTAAATGCAAGATTTTAAGAAGTTTCTTGAAATTTGGAGAGTCCGCGATCAAACGCGTTTCGATTCTCTCCAAAGTGTCTTCCATCGATCGAACTGTTCGAAATAGCGATCGATTCGATAATTAAAAAGTAAAGAAGAGCGTGTTAAATATTGCGATTCGTTGAGCACTTTCTTCGGACCACCCTGCTACCAAATACGTTCCACCCCTTTTTAACGTATCTTCTAATCGAACCGCAAAAACCTATTTCGATCAACCGTTTAATGGATTCGCGACGATATTTTATCGCATCGGAATCGTTCTTTCTAATTAACACGGCACGGTTCGAAAAATTAATTCCTCGAATCCTAATTATCGAATGGGAAATTAAAATGGTTATTTATTACTACGCACATGTGTAGAACGTTGTATAAATTCCTCGTGTGTTAAATTATCATTCAGCCATCGAACCATTATTAACGAGTCTTTGTAGGAATTTCGTTAGGACGCGAGTCTATTCGCAGCGGAACCAACGCCAACTACTTATAAGCGTTGACAAACATTCGTCTTGTTCCAAGACTCGTTGTCTTACCGATAAATCGTTCGCGCGTTCTTTCAAACGTAATTTAATATATCTTCTCGAAACGAATAATAAATAAAAACGAATAACCCGCCTTAAAAAATCGCGACGAAGAATTTATAAACTTTTCGTTCGAAATACTTCGGCGAATGAATTTCTGAAAAATTATATCCATGGCTGTCTTCGAATTACCGTCGATTCCGAACGAATTCGTGTACCGTTTAACGCGACAACGACATTGAGAGATCCAGAAACGATGACCGGTAGTGGGCCCACCAGATCGTACGACGAATTAAATCTCGATAAATTTGAACGTGTGAAAGTACGGAACGAGCGTGTCGACGAGAAATGAACAGCGTGGCCGATCCAACCGATCCGTTCATTAGCATTTTAAGCTCTCTCGTTGTCGTCGTGGTCGTGGTCGTCGCGTTGCTTCGTTCGTTTCCGATGATATACGGTACATTTGATTCTGCGTATGACGAAGGCGATATTAAAATTAACGACATTACGACTTTTTTAAATGCCACGAGTCCTTTTGCACGAGCCTTCTTCTCGTTCCTTTCCCCATTCGGCTTTTCGTTGCAGTCGATTGCTAAAAACTCGCGGATTCTCGACGGTCACTGTATTGCATGATTCAACGTGACCGAAGAACTCTTCCTGGAAAACGTGCAATAAGGTTCGTGAAGTTTTTACCGAATCGTCCGTTTGATTGGCAGTTTTTGGATGCTCGATGAAACTTTTGGTAACGTCGGTAAGGAATCCTGCGTTTTATTTTCTTTCGGACGACAGCTTTTGCGACTAGAGCTTCCATAACCGTTCAGAAACAACCTGAAAACCAGCAAACCGCGCGCGTCCGCGATAAAAATCCTGATCGATCGAGTTACGTCGAGTTTTTTTTTTTTAAAGAAGTAGATTTTTTCGGTTTCTCGGTCTGAAACACAGCCGTCAGTCTCCCAAAACTACCTGACAGTCGTAATTTCCAGCTAGACGATCCACTTACGGCGGAACCGAATCTAATCTAATTTAATCGATCATCGAACCGAAATGCCCCGGCGAGCATTATATAATCCGTTGGTTGGCATCGAAAAAAGAAAATCTCATGCCCATCCGTCATTCCGGTCCTTATTTCGACATCTTCACGAGCAACCTGCGAGGCGCGGTTGATCACGGCATACTAAAAACGATTACCTGCCGACAAGCTGAAACGCGATACTCTCAACCTCCTACTGGTCCATTGCGTAATTTACATCCCATAAGTCAACGTTTTCGTGGCAGTGAACGCCGTTTCCAGACACCGTGGACACGCGCGAACCATTCCGCCGTGAATCCTTTTCCATCCAACGTCGTTACGAATTTACGTAACAGGCAACAACAGGAAACGTATAAATGGGTGAAACAGCACGGTTGAGATATTTATGGCCCCAAAGGGTTGCTGGGCTCGTTAATGTACCGTAATTTTGGAAATGATTTTTATCGGCATGTTGCCATATCGATGGTTTCATATTTAGGCTCGGAGCTTTGCGATTACGCGGTTCCGGTATTTCGATAACGTTTCTCGTTTAATTCGTTAAATATCACGGCGGTGCGATTTTTCCTTTTTTCGAAACACGAAGACGAGCGAGGAATATTTGATAAACGGAAAAACGTAACTTTTACTTCGGTAGCGATGGAAGCTACGAAAATTACCTACAAACGGAGAAGGTCACGGAACCATCCGATCAATCCGATATCGTTAAACCCCCTTTTTGCGTTCGCTGTGCGCTTCACGAGCGTTCGACCGTATCACGCGCTCAACGAAAGAAGGACGCGGCTACCCCGAGTCGTTTTCGAAACCCGGCTTCAAATTAGCCTTAAACACAGCCCTCACGGCAAGTGTTAAAACCAACCGCTCCCGACTATCCATCATCGCGATCGTTCGGCATCCGGCGACGGAAAAAAGAGCGCCGAATTCAAACAGCCCCGCGGCGTTGCGACTCATCGATCCACGCGAGGGGCGTAGATAAACCTGCTTCCATAAACAGTCATAAATAAATGTCGCGCGTTGCCTGTTGTCGTCTCGTTGTTTCGTCAAAGCACACAGTGGGCTTAAATTCGCCGTATAAGCGAAGCAACAGGCATCTATAATTCAAAATAGAGGGCACTAGCGGTAGATAGAAGCGGGTAATTGGGAAATGGCTGTTCACGCGCGAAAATAAACGCCGCGATCTCGACTTTCTCGACTTTCTCGACGTCGAAGCATTCGAAGTAATTTCGTTATTGCTCGTTCGCGTCTCCTCTCGCACCACAGAATCTTTGTTCGTGCTACGAATTTACGCCCACTGTGTATATGAACGTGCAAACAGCATGATTCGAGAAGGGGTAGTTTATCGACAGCGACATACACGAGAGAGGGCGAGAGAGAGAGAGAGAGAGAGAGAGATGATCGTTGGAGGGAGAGCGGCGGGCCCTCGACACCGTTCGTTCAGATGGAAAGAGAGGTTTCAGGGGCCAGGGGGTGGGCAGGTTGCATTTCTGAGAAGCATGAAATTGCGACGATTACGCCGTGTCCCCGGGGCGAGAGTTATTTGCATTGGAATGCATCGCGCCGCTCGGTGGCCGAAACTCACCACGTGGAACGATCTACAGGGTGTCCTGATGAACGTGAGAAGCTGCGATGGCCGCGTGCCGTGCGAAAGCGAGTCGGCGAGAGAGGTAGCCTCAGCGGCGTTCCGTTCTTTCTCTTCCCTGTACTTCTTTTTTCTATTCTCGCTGGCGAACGGTGAATACGAGTCGACGCTATGGGCGGCGAATCAACGACGCGCGTGTTTAATCGCGGACGCGCGTCCCGGTGAAGACGTTCCGCGTTAGGGGTACCGAT
The DNA here is from genome assembly GCF_000188095.3 of Bombus impatiens. NCBI lineage: Eukaryota > Metazoa > Arthropoda > Insecta > Hymenoptera > Apidae > Bombus > Bombus impatiens. The sequence continues at coordinate 640,256 of NT_176678.1, read as the reverse complement.
GTCGAGGATCGTGGATACGTTTGGATCCACGTAGATGCGCAGGATGCTGTTGCTTCTCGGCTCGTTTTCTTGGTATTTCACGGTTCGTCGTGTTCACCGTTCGTGCCGCGGTAGTGGTTAACGTTGCGCGGGGACGTCAACTTGTCAAAACCGAGGGATTTAGTTTCTTTCGGTTTTTTTTTAGTTTTTAATAATCGCTGAGAATATGTAGAACGTTTGGGAAAAATTAACCTACGGTTTATTCGAGATCGATACGCAATTATGCGTTATAATTCGAAAATTACGATACTGCGTAGACGTAGAAATTTTGAAAGAACCACGCACTTGCTACCGTATTAAACGAATTAATTCGATAAAAATAATAAAAAATTCATAAAGTCGAAGCCGACGACGTCGCACGACGGTTCGATCGGAAACGATCGGATTAAATTTTGCAAGAGCACAAGGGCGTGAAAAGCAAGAGGAACTCGCTCGCGTAGTTTATTACACGTTCGTTACGTCATTTGTTATCTCTAATTAGAAACGCTTAACGTTGCAGGGCCTTTAGGGCATGTCTTCAACGAGAGAGTCATGCTGATACTAATTATTCATTCGTCTTAGCTGCGAACCGAGTAATTACCGTCTACTCTAATGTAATTACTCGAAAGCTCTTACGCTTCCATTTAAAATCACCTCGGCGTCATTAAATTTCTCGCTCGATGGGATTGCACACCGCGAACTCGTAAATATTCTCCCTAATTGCAATTTCAACGTTTTTTTTATCTTTCGATGGTTTTGTCTTTCTTTTCAAAGCGCGTCACGATCACGCAAATAGCGTTTGAGTCGAATTTGAATCGCTGTTTTTTAAATCCGTACAATCGAACTCGATATCGAACTCGTTACTTCGTTTTATAGTCCGAAATAAGAAGTTGTACGTTTTCTAATAGTTCACGTGGTACTAAATTTTCCTCGTTTCCTATAATTCATAACTGGAGAAAAAAACGAAACGCCGCTGAGATTTTTCTTTGCGCTTAACCGCCTTCGTTTTCTATTCCTGGTGAACTCCGATCGACACTCGCCAAATCTGGCAATACGTTCGAGCGACCGAGGCTTTTCCTACAACGAGAATCGCACGAGAGTTTCGTTATATCCTTTTGCGAAGGAGTATTCTGCTAGAACAGATGCGGTGACACAGATTTCGCATCTCGCGAGTTTGGTTCTCTTTCAGAGAATTTCGTGCCGCTGTACGACGCGCTTAGTATGCCGACCAGGCGACCGAGAACAACGGACCCGTGTGCGTGTGCTCGGCAGCGATACATACGTACCCATTAGCGTGTAATGTATAACATTACGCCCTGCTCATACGGAGGCTAATGGCGCGCTATTTGCAACAAGCATCCTCGCCATTGTGCACCTCGCCGATTTTCAAGATGCTCTTAGCACAGTTCCTTCTCTTCGATTCTATGACTATATACGTACGTTGGACTTGCCAATATATCTTTATAAAGGCCTAAAATATTTCAAAAGAACGAAGCAACTCCGCAAATTTCAAGCTAAAATACAGATTCCAACGGTAGCATCTTCGTCGTGCGAAAGCTGATCGTTACTAGACATCGAAATGTAATTCCTTTTGCGATCGATTCGCGAAAGCGAAACAGCGTAAATTCGGCTTAACGTTCTCGCATCATCCATACCAAAATCGACAGAACTTCGCTGGGAAATATTGGACGAGTCCAACGAACCTTCCAAGAACGCATAATCTCGAGCCTCTTTCCAGTCACAATAAGCACGTGCACCTCCGTTTCGATAAAACCAGTGCCATCGGTGATTCCTTATTACCCAGAACACGAGTATCGAGCTCGCAACTCATTATCACGGCTCGGCCGATGCACAGATACAAGGAGAAACGACGGGCAATCGTAATTCCAAGCGGCCAGCGAGCGAAACAGATTGTCCGGGAACGAGCAAAAGTCAGGGAAATCGATGGAAATGATCGGGCTCGCGCTACTTTACATAATGCTCTCTTCACAGGCTACCGTTAAAATGCCTTTCACGGTGTCGAGCGTATCCTCGAAAGTCCTCGCGCGAGCCAACGTCATTCGACGCCCCTTCTCGTCTCCGATCGATCATTATACGCAACTTTCCTCTCGATCCTCGCGCCAATAGCACCGCCCGCAGCGAGATCTTTTCCATCGACGTTTCGCGAGAGCAGCTGCTCTCCCAATAACGTTTATCATCGACGTTTCGAGAATCTCCGGTTTCCGTGGAAGTAGCGTTTTACGAACGCATTCTTCGCACTTTGTTTCTTGTTCTTCTTCTGCTGCTCCGATGCTTCGACGGTCACGCTCCGCTACTTCCGCTTCCCCGTATTTTCTCCGATCTTCGATCATTCGGTCCGGTTATCGCTCTTCCTTGCCTCGTTCCTTGTTATTACTTTTTAAGTTCCTTCAACGTCGTACGCTCTGGCTCTTTCACGCGTGTATACAATGACACCCATCGTCGATTATACACGTACGATACGCAACGTCTCTCGAAGATATTTATTACAGGACCGAAATCGTTATTATACTCGAGAAACTCGAGTTTCCCAGCAATTCACCGAGCAGGGTAAGAAACTGAATAATACGTTCCACTCGTTATCGCGCAACCCCATCGAAAAATCATCTCTTCCTTTAAATCCCTGTTTCACCTCTTCCTATTCCCCTCGCCTAGCAGTTCCACGATCGTAATACCTTCTTTCAATTAAATTCTTTCGCTAGTCAATCGACCGACCTTTTTTCCAATTAAAAGCGATCTCTATCTAATAACAGGGTTTCGTTTAACGAACGAATCACTTAAACCAGCCGTATCTAGTTAGTTAGACATTAACTTACGCTGTAAGAATAGCGATAGGGTACTGGCAGATAGCATTAAAAAGAAATACCCGCGGGTACGTGCCCCGCAGGTATATATCGTTTACGATACACACCATTGCCGTGGTTCGTTACTTCTTTTTAGCACATCGTAATTACATCGAGAGTTAAACCCCTATTAACCGGCTGCTTTGGCTGTGATTCGTTGTAATTTGTGATCGTAAAGCTCGGATCGGTCGATCTTAATATGATTTATATTTAAATCAGCTTTCCGTGGAATTCAATGGCCGAGGCAAAATGCAGCGGGCTAAACGCGTAAATAAGATAAGTGTAGGCTGGTGTGAACAGAAGAACTCCGGGGTGGCCTTCTTCGACTGTAAAACGCGCAACATGCGTCGTTGTTTGTTGCAATTATCGATGATTATTGTAATCTAGTAACCAATCTTTCGGAATTTGCATTTAGCACGAATGCTTCGGCTCGTTAACAATCCACGTCGTTTCTCGTGGCCATTTCACCATCAAATTTCCCAAGTTTCTATTTTCTCAGAAATATATAGTCATGATTGGAATAAGTAAACTACGGATATTTATGTAAATTCGTGTTCTTGTGGCGGTGTTCGAAGCGGAGTTTGCTCGTTTATCGAGTATTATAACGATTATCTTACGACTACTTAACGATATTTTCGCGTATTACGCGCATTTTGGACACTTTTGTACTTTCAAATTTCCCATAATCGTATAACAATTCGCAGCGATTATTCGTCGCACGTAAAATTACAAATTCTCCTGATACACCGTTTTCAATTGATCGAACATGCTTTTCTCGTTACCTCGATGGATAGCAAATATCGTAAACATTTGAAGAAAAAAAAAAAGGAAATAAAATGTACTAAATGTACGTTTCTACTTTTTAAAATAATCGATGTTGGCGCATTACAATTGATTTCTGAATTCCTCGTCATCGAGCTTTCAGTACATCGTTAATCTCGAGCCCTCGTCTCATGAAATTCCAAAGCGACGATCGATCCAGGGAATTTTTATGCGGCTTCCAGCAGAGGTTTCTTCTCTTTTTCTCCCTCCTCGTCTCCTTTTTTCTCTCTGCTTCTTTCGTTTTGATCTATGGAGCACGCGTCTTCGAACGGTCGCTAACTGGTACTCGTTAGAGTAATGGAATGATCTACGGGGAGCCATTTTTTTTCCACGAAATTATACAGTAGTCCTCGTTGGACGAGTCGCTCTTCGGCAAACCAAGTTTTTGCCGCGCTCTGTCTACGACTAGAAAATCGATTCTATTAACCGCACGGATGAAGGATCGTTCGATGGTCGGTGTAGATTGAGAGATTCTCGTCCAAATGAATGTTCTTCTATCGGCGTGTTATTACGTTGTAGGCATTAGCCGTCTATGAATAATTACGTTCTAAAGGTATTAGAAAATAATGGAATATAAAAATATTGAAACGTTTCGTCAATTTATTTTCTGTCGACGTTTTACGACGACGTTCTGCAACGAATTATTTGTACGTAGTAGGATTAGTTCGTGTGTTTTGGAATATCGTAAATACGAATATCGATATCGTTAAAAAATATAAAAATTCCAGCAATACTTTGTACGTTTACTTTCCATGTTTTCGAACATAATTCGTAATATCTTTTCCGAATAAACGAGCAAATATTTAAAACATCGGAAGACGCGAAGCGTGACTTTTTTTTTATTAATTTAAACGTTAATGGCAAAGTATCGGAAGTATCGAAAGTTACTGTAACGTACAAACATCTTCCGACTGATATATAACTCGGGAATTTCATAATGCAATGAAATTGCGCAATGGAATTAACTGAGAGATTATATTCGAGTTCTAGTTGATAGGATCAAACCGTAGAAAGATACAAATCGACGTTTTTTCAAGAGATCTCTCGTGTGCTTAATCCGCGTCACATCTATTTAGTACTTAAACGGGTGTCAGGAAATTGTCAAGGTTTTCAGATAGCGCGTTTTTCAAACGAAAATCACTGGCAGCTTCGCCATCGACAAGAGAATTCGTCGCGGTTGACGTAAATCCCTAGAGTGATGCATGATACTACTACCTGGACGTTAATGCTCGATATAATAAAATCTGATGTGTTATGAAGCGGTTCTTAGGCTTCGACGATTCAAAGATCCTCGAATATACCGGTCGACGATTTAGCCATTTAACTATATATCTTTATAAATTTGTATTATAAATAACAGATGCCAGTATTTTCATAAAAAATAGCGAATCGAAGAAATCGTGGAAAAGCTAAAGAACTTTATGAGAACGATATAAAATCAGGCGATTCGTTAATTAATTTGGGAATTAAACAGCAAAGGTGCGTTAGCTGTGCCATAGCAGTGTAGCGGATAAATGTAAATAAAACTAGGCAAAGCATTTGCTTAGAAGTTTCTCGCGACGTTAATTATGCGCGAAACGTCGCAATCATTTTCCAAATAGGCACAGCCTACACCCGGAAGTCTCGATTATTGACGATACAGCAGGCACTGCAGTCACCATCGCGTCACGGACTATTACTATAAAATCGCAGATTGCCGTCGTTAGCCAACTATGTATTCGCATGTACATCCTGCTCGCCAAAGGTTACCAGCTAACTGTTTGCATTAGGGTGCATTCTCATTATCCTGACTGTCTCCGTTATGTCGTGGTCTACGACGTTACACGCGCACGTTCGTCGAACGTTGTCCGATTTCGATATCTATCGGCCAAGTTGTCTGCCAAATTTTTCTAGAAATGCCCATGATGACGTAATTTTGATCTCTTCCTTTGAAAATTGCGCATCGTGCGAATCTTTGCTAAATTTTCATAATCCCAACGAGGAATAAGTACTTCCAGAATATCGTCGTTCTTCGCGGTGAAACAAGTTGTATTCCTTTTTTCAAATTATAGATCGTTTCAAATTTTCAAAGTAGAAAGAATCGAGGAAAAGATTGTTCTTTACTCGTTTCTTTCGCAAATTGCCGCAACGATAACGCGATCTTTGTTTCCGTTTCTGCGAATTTCGCGTGACACCAACTTTGACCAAAGCCGTAACTTTAATGGGAAAATATTTTTATCGAAATACGAAACATTATCGCTTTCTACTCATCGAAACGTAGAAAAATGATTTAACGTCGATGAACGCGACGATAGAAACGATTATATCGTAGAAATAAATTGTCGCTTCGAATCGTAATAATTCTGACGAAAGAATTCTCGACACCGCATTAATTTTCCCCAACGCTAATCTATTAGCTATTTACCGATGTTGCGTTTATGGAAATGGAATTTTCAGCGAAGCTTGTCGTTCGAGTCAAGTGACAGTATACAGCGTACGGAATCGTTGGAATAACACACGCGGAATCAGCTATGCTCGCTTCGCCAGTCTTCTTCGATGATATCTCGATAACGTTAGGCGATACTATAGGAATTCTTCTGCCATAGGTCTGAATGTTAGCCGATAACTGTACAAGTTTACCAGAAAGTATTTGCATGGTAACACGTGTAAACGCGACGGATTGAATCTCATTACGTCGATGATTCCTGGAGTTGTGTTTTCCGGCATCCGTTCTTTCGCGTTTTGCGAATGCTTCTAACTAGTTTCAGAAATAAATTTGACCAATTTTGAAAAAAAAAAAAAAAAAAACAAAGAGAATTTAGAATAGATCGATTGTAAAATTCTACTACAAAATTTACCGCGGAAGATAGAGATTTTTGTTTCATTGATTTTATAGCAGATTTTATGTATAATATTTTTATTTGTCTGAAAATACAGTATATATATATATGTATAAATCTATCGTAAAATCCAAGAAAATTAAATCGTAAATTTTTTGGAACGAAACTAAAATGAAATTTTCATAAATTTAATCTGTGACGGCAATTTATAAAATTATTTTCTTATACACATAGTCTTTTTTCTTTCGTTATCTCGTTAGTAACGCTTCAAAGAATATTTGAAATCAACAAAAATGTCGATATGGATTAAAAATTACCTACTCGTTTTAGAATCGATGTACCAAAAGCAGCGACGGCGATTATTACCCAACAATCTTCTACTCCGAATTGTACAATCGATTATCAGTGTGCACACTCGTCGCTCGACTTCTCGATCATTCGATAACTTCAAATACCGTCGTCAAATTTCTCCACAGAATACTCCAATTTGTACGTGGGAATTATGGAAATAATGCGCCGCAGAAAGCGAAACGTCTATGATTAGCGATTTTCTCGTGCAATCCTATAACAGTATCTACTAATATCGGTCGATATTAGACGCTACTTAAGATAAAAGCTCCAGATAAAAACTCTTTGAATTTCGTTATCCAATCTGACTAAACAGCAGCCGAGTTGTACGTACAGTTACTCGCAAAAGTTCTTCGACAGTAAGAAAATTTGATTATGTGGTCACGTGCACTACCATTCGTAAGTACATATCTCGAGATTCTAGCCGATTTGTAGCAACGATACGCGAATATTAGTAAAGAGTATAAACGTATCGCAGCATCCGATTTATATTCTAAAAGCTATTTACAGACTACTCCGACGACAAATCATTTTTCCAGAATGTTTTGTTATAAATTTCGTCGAGAAATTGTACCGTAACTGGCTTCGATCTTGCACAATCGGAACAATTCAACGCAATCTCGACCAGCTTGTATCGCAATGTTATGTATAAAAATATATCAAGCCGACAGGGACGTGCGATTTTGTAAGCGCAATAAATGGCATTTCGGCAAAACAACGTCGATCAAATTTGTTCGCGATTGATTCGGTTATATCAGCGCAATGAAATTTTGTCACGGAAAACACGCGAAGAATGCTTTTGGGAGCAACTGTATGTTGCTCGCAAGGATCTCCGTGTTTCTGAAACGTTCTCCATCGTACGTGCACTCAACAAGTAGAAAGATCGAGAAACCAGTAGCAACTCTGTTAATTATACCATTCGATACGAGTACGCCAATGATTCAATGACTAGATACGATCTTGCTTAGCGAGCTAGCTAACAGTATATAAGTAATGGCACTCGTGTTGATCGTCGTCGTGTCGTTTCGCTCATTTTTCCCTGTTTAATGAAACGTTTCGCGAGAGCTCGCGTAACGGAATGGCTGAAAATGGGAATATCGAATTCCAGGTAATTGCCGGGCACGTAGAAAAAAGTTTTGCGACACGTGCTCGTACTCGTGCTTTGGCCAGAGACAGAGGCGGAAAAAATGCCCGACTAATAGAAAGAATCCAAGTTTCGTGTCCGAGCGCAGTCGTGTAGCCGGATAGGGTAACGAGATTCGAGCGTAAGAGAATCACGGAAATTGACTGTCGACCATGCGTGTTCCTCTTGGGAAACCGTGTTACTTTCCTGTCCTCTCTGTTCTATCAACGACGAAACAAGGCAAACATCGATTATTTCGTTTCTATCGAAAAACCTCTCTTCTTAATTAAATTAATTGAAAAATAAATCGGGCCAGTGGGCAAATAAACGAGATGGAAGATTAACGTATAAAACAATCGATAAACTTACAGGTAAAGGATCGAATTGAAGTTAGGGTGTGAGACGTTTACTACTGGATCGTCGTGCTTGGACGCTTTCGGTTGCCGTACAGCGTCGTTGGAGAAACAACGACGTTAATTAGTCTCGAAAGTAGCTGGAATTCGACGCAAGTGGCAAAATTATTTATAAAATTATACGTCCGATCGGGGAAAATTGCTATTTCGAAATACGTGGGACGCGAGCCGCGGAACGCTAAGGCGAAAGAGAACAATGAGAAAAACGCGTTGGAAACTGCGCGTTACCGTTTCCACGGGCAAAGCGTTTCGTCATCGTCGCCGGCGAGCGAACCGGTTGCCGTTCTAACAACGAAGCTATGCATCATCCCCTTATCTAGTTCGCAGATTCACGACTCGCGATCTCGACTTCGAGATACGTAGCCGAGAGCCTTCTGCTCGGGCAGAGTCGACGCACGTGTGCGTTCGCGCGTATGCAGACGGCGAGGAAATCGTGCGAGCATTCGCTGTGCCACCGAGCGTTTTAATGATATTCAGGAGGATCCATTTTTCTGTCACCGGGTGTCGCTTAAGTGGCCGGATAAGGAATCATTAAGCATCGGCGCACACGACCATTAGATCGTTACACGGTTCCTACGATTGATTTATCGTGCCTGCTGTCCTTTTTTGCCCATCCTAGAGGAATTTAACCGAGGAGATCGTCGATGACCGTGAGGCTTAAAGAGAGATACACAGGAAAAAATATACGATGGAAAATGATCGAAATCCCGAAAAATGTATCGTAAATCTAGGAAACTGATCCGAAAATTTCTCCTCGTTATTATTTATCGTAATTCTTGGCTTCCCGTTTAGGACGGCTTCCGGCTTCTACTTACATTCCAAACATTTATCTTGTTAATTACTTGGCTCTGTGCGTTTTATCGCTACCTTACGTCCCGATTACAGAAGGTTTACTACGCCTTACACGTATTTATAGAGCATACCATTACCTACTATTCGACCATTTATCTTCGAAACTCCGACTTATATACGCATCTTTCTCGTACGCTGTACGCTTAACAGATTAAGTGCTTTATATAAAAGAGGGAACAGGGAACTTGCGCGTTCCTAACGGACGTCTAGAGAGCAAGAAAAATCTTGACCACGCGCAACCGTGTCCGTATAAGCACCTGTTGCTTCAATTACGTCACCACTCCATCGCGAGTCGTTGGTAAGTCCGCTGGAACGAAAACGTTCGCGCGAGAGATTCATTGTTGCAGGTACGAGCGACGTAAAAGTGCGCAGCCACCGAGAGATATACAATGTACAGGTGTAGCGGGCATTAACTGGTGCGCAGGTATTCAGACTATCCGGCCGTGACGCCGTCGGTAAATTTACTGTCCCCGAGAGGTTCTTATCTCGCGTTACTTTATTGCCGCTTATCGTCGCGGTCGATTTCGTTCCTCGAGCATCGTTCACCGTGTTCTCCTTTCCAAACCACCGTGCTTTCTTATATGGATCCTCTCCGATGGTTCCTGTCAAGGACGTCTCAGTACTTTGCCATACCTCGCGCCATTTTATACCTCTTCGAGCGAATTCTTGGACGGTTTAAGAACGGTTTTAAAATTTTGCGCATCACCAGAGATTCGGAGAAAAGAATCTAGGTTCTATGTTTAGGAAAATTTGGGAATGTAAAAACATTGGAAAATCGGTTGATCCGAGAATTACCGGAGTAATTTTATAATTTTCCAATGGCATACGTTTCGATCTCTCGTAATACTTGCAACCAACGAGCAATCGTTTTCCTCTTCGTGTATTTTCTATAATAATATAGCGCTTCTGGCTGCAACGTTGCAACGAGTAGTGGAACTAAGAGAAAACGGAACCTTTAATAACGCGATAATTACCGGCAACGACGACAGGATGTTATACCCTCTCAGAGAAAAGTAGAAGGAATCGAAAGCATTAGAGAAGCACCGGGTATTTTTGTCTAGTCTTAATCTACTTGGACGTTAACCCTTGCCCGTGATCGCCCATTAAGCCTCGCGACGATTAGATTGTTCGAAAGCCAAGCGTCGAACGGAAGAAAGGAATGCATCTTCGGTGTTTCACGCGATACGCGCTTTGACGCTTCAATGAGAAAACATACACCTACTCGTACTGACAAACGTAAAGACGTAATAACAAAAATATACGAAACACGCAAATTAGACCTCGTTATCCAGCTTGTCATCGATCGACGATACTCTTTGGATAATGCTAATTTTAATTAGAATGTCAGGGAATCGAGTATTTCGTTCGTCGACGAAATGTCGTTCGATGATATCGGATTATAATACGAAGCGGGAATAAAAGGCCGTTCGTCATTGAAAGCCCAGCGAGTCTTTACGAAAACTCCTTTGGAGAAATGAAACTCATACTTAAACGCATCGAACGATGTTTCTACTCTTCGTGTTTATCCTCGTTGAAGATCTTCGAGACAGTTTCTCGTAACATTTCGCCTCGCTCTTTGAGCTTGCCCGTCGTTCCAGAAGATTTTTAACTCGACAGCCCGTGGCGAATGGGTTTCTGGCACTCGATACACCGTGACTAATCGAGGAAGGTGTCCATGGAAGTTCTTGGGATAGGTCTCGACCGGTGACTCGCGGCGTTTTCTGCCGCACAACGTTCCCTACTATGCGATTATATTCAAAACTGCTTTCGTTTTGGTTACGCTGGATCCTCCGGCATTCGATACGCCCATTTTCGTACAAGGCTCGGGATTAGCCCTTTAACGCTCGAGTTCGTGTCTCGCACAGCTACGACCGAGTGATTCGAAATACGCATGCCCGTTTCATGCGCTCTTACCAGCGACTCAGTTCGCCGATTGCATCGAAAAGAACGTAAACGTTAAAGCGGTTGCAACGTGTCTCGAACACGAAGGTATCTATCCAGTTAGCGGACCAAATCGATCTCGGCCCCGTCGCCGGAGTCGATCCTCGACCTGTTTCGATTAGATCGGCCGAGTCATCGGCGATTCATCGATAATCGATCCCGACAGTGGGCCCATTTATTTCATCTCGCGACAATGACGCGATGGTTCCTTTCGATCTACTTAAACGTACGTTGTAATCTTTTTTTCTTCTCGTGTTCTCTCATTGTTCCTACGACGCATCCCTACGTCTCTTATTACCATACCTTTGGACAACTTCGCCTATAAACTCGATCCACTCGCTTACGAAACAAAGGGACAGATCTCTCCGTCATCCGCCGTAACATTATCTACCGAGCAAATTGCTAGATCCTAATCTCGAATCAAATCGTTCCAAACTCCATACCTCCACGCTGTACCTTCGAGCGATCTAAACCGATCCAGGCTGCGATACATTCGTCCGCGAGATCGGACGAATATCTTCGTTCCTAACCACCGTATCTGTAACTAATTTCGCGTTTAAACCCGATTCGTGTCGCAGTCGCGCGGCACGCTCGTCCGCGAAACAAATTTCGGACAAATCTTCGCAACATCGCACGGTATCCGAAGAAAAGGCGATAAAACGGGCCCGAACGAATTCGTATCGGCGATGAAACGGTGCGCAGGAGGAGGCGCGAGGGCCGCGATACGTGAAAGCCACGGGGATTCGATAAACCTCGCCGTAAATACGGGAATTAGATAGGAAGCGATACAGTTTGCGCGCGTGCAAGGTACCTGCGAGCTATCCGCTGAATAACGCGGCTCGGTGGGAACAGGTCGGCCCACGTGTCACACGCACGCACCGGACCACTTAGTAAGTCCTTAATCCTTATCTATGCGTATCGCACATATGCAATGCAAAGTGGACACGCATATTGACCGCGCGAGAGAGGGATCAGTCGACTTATCGGCGGAGATAAATGCGACTTTGCGTGGAGGCCGCTGCTCGAAAAAGCACGTGCTTGCGACACAACGTTTCGTTCCTTGTTCCGTCTCTGTACCCTTACGGACAACTCTTCCCTTCTCGCGAGTCCCGTTTAATTTCTCTCAGCGAGATCGGACGCGTGGGCGTTCGCCATCGTCGTGTGCGATCGCTGGGTTACCGGGACGATAAGCTAGACTTATCGCGTACGGTGGGTGTCGAAGCGACCGGCCCGATCCAAACGATTTTGGTGGCGTTTCCGACGATCCACTCGCGGTAACTCTCTTTCTCCTTGTTTTAATTAAACGTTTCTTTTAGCATCGAAGTTTGCGTTTCGCTCGCGTTCCCACTACAGGTGCCACTGTCGCGTAATCGCGTCCCACTCGTTACACGACGTTAATAACTATCGTTCGTTTACGGCGATAATCAGGCTGCGGATTTTTATCCGAATTCTTACGTTTACGAACGTAATTAAAGAAACGCGCAGATACTTTTGCAACGCTCAATTTCAACGCAAGCGTTCCGCGATTAGACATCTTCGCGAAGGAGAAGTTGGATGGATCGACGAAATTTATTCGATACTCGTTCAGTAAATTCTAATTAAAAAGACGCGTATCAGATCGTAATTGCGGATTCTATCGATGCAACGAAGAAACACCGTTCGAAGTATGGGGTAGAGTCCTTTCGTCAACGCGATTCTGCTGACGCGTAATACTTGCGCGGCTATGAGGTGTGAATATACAAGGTGGCATTTTCAATTTAAATACTATACGATATCTGTTAGAAGTTAGAAGCAGAGGAACACCTATTTTAAGATACATAGACGGCGAATAATGCGTTTTCGAATATACGATAAACTATGCGTATTAAATTGTGTGATACTTTTTAGGATTTACGCCTTTTTGGCTTACGTTCGAAACGATGCTTCTACCCAATATGCAAACGAGTAGGACACGTTCGGTTAAGAATTTCTCACTAACAACGCGGTGTCCAAGTCGCAATTAGTCGCAGCGCGTGAATATCCTACAGAGTGGCCATACACCGATGTAAAATTAGCACCTTGTACCGCCATAAAGACACCATGGTCGCGTGTTTGCGAACAACAGGCAAAAATCGGATTAATCATCGACGAGTCGATGTTGGAGAAACGCGTTGCAGGTCGTAAAATGCGAGGAAAAAAAAGGAGAGACGTATTTTATCGTGTATCGTGGTAACAGGAACTTTCCAGGCCTCCCTCGTTCTTTGGTGCATCCGCCATCAGCAGGTTAATTTAATTCGTATTCAATGCTAATGGAAGGTGAACTGCTCGTGATTCTTCGTACGTGTCAGCCTACCTACGCGATTCTCTTGCTCTCCTGTCTGTCAAGACGCTCTAGTCTTTGGAACTTACGTCCACTTACGAGGGTGGAAAGAATCGGCTTTCTTCATTTGCATACGTAAGTTGGAAAAACTTGGACCGCGCAAGTTATTAAGATTATTTATCTGTATTTTTTAAACGTTCAGCGTCCACTCGTTGCGCGCAAATCTTTTTACGTTAAACGTTCCTCCGTACGCTATTTTTATCTCGAGCAGAACTGCTTTTTATCGCCACTAATAATCGATAAAAAAAGATTCTTTCGACAGTTCAGAAACCGAGTCTTGGCATATTTCTCTGCAATATCGTTAACGTTAACGATAAGATTTATGGTATGGAAAATGGAATTTTTCAATTTCTGACAAAGTCGTGACAAAATCTGGGTTATTTTATAAAACGCATAATTAGAAAGAAAAACGAGAAAGGGAAAAAGGGTAAAACATATTTCGTTACGAAAACCCAATATATTAAACGAAAACGTTTCAACGTTTTCCTAAAATTCGTTCGAGAAACTGAATGTTTCTGGACAGGGTCGGGTTATTTATGCCAACGACCGATCTCGTCGAGGTAGAGCCGCGGAATGAGAGAAACTTGTCGAACGTCCGCGTTACGATCTTGGACAAATTTTGACCACGAGCAGCCGAGTTATTACCGGGCAAGAACGGTTCGTAACGTGTCCACCGAAGGGACCGAGCATTTCCAGCCCGTCCGGTGCTAATTAAAAGGATCCAACGGCCACCTCGAGCCCAGTCAGATAAGATCGGCGTTGACGCGCCGGAAACGAAAGCTCGGCCGAAAACGTTTCGCTCGCTTTCTCGCCACCAGATGACATATTTTGCACCGGCTGCGTTTCCTCCGCGATTCCTCCTCCAGCTTGTCACCGTCTCGAATAGTCTGTCAGTCACGAGAGGCTACAGAGGTTGCGAGTTACGGTGGGTGTCGAAGAATGGAAGAAAAATGAGTCTGATCGCTGAAATATCGAATGTTTCGTTCCGTATGGCGTGAAAAGGCCGATGATTTAAAAGCGTTTCTTTCGACGAAGAAGCGTAGGCTTGGACGGATACGTTTCGTCTCGTAATTTTGTTAGTCGGTCGATGTCTTTCGTATTGTAGCGTTCTCAATGCATCGGAGGACACTCGCTCCCAGCATTGCGATCCGTCGATCTGGCGACTATCGATCTGTTCGACTCGACGATATCGTTTCTTCTACCGATCGACGTAAAAGCGTCGTTACAGAAAATACGTACGTCTAAAGCGAGACCGTTGCTTGGAAACGAATATCTCCGAACTCCAAAACGTGCATTCATCCGAAAATTACATCGTCTTTGTAGATTTAATTATTCAAATAGCTGACACATCGCCAAGGAAATTACGAATCGGCCATCGAAAAGAACGGATTCGTAAAATCCAGCTCGGACGTCAACTTAAACCGGCCAGCAAAATAATTCAATGATTTTCTACAAAGTCCCCTCTAAACCATTTCTCAGAAAGGAATATCTTTATCTCTCCTTTGCTCCGAGATTAAAATTCAAACCTGTCGCAGAAAACAGACGCAGTGAAAGCAATAAAACACATCGGCGTAGTATGCGCGAGGAGCGTAGGACCAAAAGTCGAAGGAGGTGGAAAGCCGGGTGAACAGGTGAAGCTGACGTTCCACGAAGAAACTGTGGACCCGGTACATAACTGGTCCCAGAGAAAAGAAGCGGTTCGCATAAATTCGCGATATTATCTTGGTATCGCGAGGGGGTTATCCTTCATCCCGCATGGAACGCGGGCCACGGATTCCCACGCACGTAGACCTCGTCCAATTTCGAAATTTCGGGGTCGACCGGGTTAAATGTTAACACGGGAATTATGCTAATTTTTCGGCAGCGGCCGGTCATCGGGACATTCGTCATCCGCCGCAGGCCGCGGTTCTCTGCTCGCTTTCTGCGGTCGGCCACGATTATGCGAACGTACGAAGGTGGTCCACGCCGAACAGCGACGTATTTGAAAGTCTAATTCTACTTTTTCTTTGTATTTTCCCTTCCTCTCTGCCCCTCGTTCCTTCGCCGCTCTTTTTCTCTCGTCGTAGCTTTTTGCTCGCGAATCTCGTAGCACGATCCTCGTTGATCTTTCAGATTTCGTCCGATATACGCAATATCGCTACGGTCGAGTCTCCCATCGCAGCATCGATGGAAACATAAAGATATCCGGATAATAGAACTTTTATTCTGCCCTTACTCTACCAATCGCTCTCATTCGTACAATATTTTATTCGGTTAAACAGAGATAGAACAAATCATCCGCTTGTTCCAATATTTAAAGATCCCGCGTTTCATCGACTATCGAATTATTACAGTTCGATCGAAACGATGAAGTACTTTGACCGTACGATAGTTAGGAAATAAATAAAGAAAGAAACAGGAAATTAGGAAAGAAAGAAATTTTTCGTTTGCAACGGGCCGATAAATTTCACAATAATTCACTTTCCAGTATCGTAATCCTGCAGCAACTTACGTTTTATATACGACGTATTCTCAATCTGTATCGTTACAACGATAAAATACGTACGCAAGAAACTTTTGTCCAGTTTCTATGCGACACTCGTTCGTTTCATAAAAATTTATATATCAAGTTTTTATCTTTCCAACAAAGTCAAATATAGCGATTCTTCGTTACGCATAACTATATACTTGATACTACATGTTCTATACGTAAAACTATAGGGTTAATTAAGCGATATCGTCATAATCGTCGATTAAAATACGATGATACGCACGGAACCAAAATTTACGACCGGCATCGCTAAAACACGTTACGTAATACGTTTCACGATTAGTCACTACAAAAATATAGACTTCTCCGCGCGTCTCGAGTCGTCCAAAAATCAACCGAATCGAGTATAAATTACCCATAAAGCCAACCTTTAAAACTCATATATTACATCGCGTGACTAACTCGCACAAAACGCACAAAAAAGAGCTCGTTAATTCCTAAGAACCCACTCCGCCAGTTGCATAATTAGATGCATCGAACAAATGACATAATCGCCTGTTCTCGCGCACCCTTGCCATCCAATGCGACGTCGATAGTCGCGCAACATCGAGGCGAGGATTTAGTAAAGCGACTTTTTCTATTATTAACGCGAATCGTGAGGTCTGCCCACGCGTCTCCTAAATCCGATCGCTAATCAGAGGGGGAAGGTGAATCGGAGGCTGGAATAGAGAAATCTACAAAGGACGTACAACACTCCTACTCGCTCAGCGCGCAAGATGTCGCGAGCGTTCGCCGGAAATTCATAACTTAGCATCAACCGGGCGAAAGAGGGTTAATCGGCAAAAATATGAGACGAGCTTTGTCACGGTTGGACCAGCCAACGCGACGCGCCATAGCTGAAATATAATTTCGTGGATTAGCACGAGGAACGGGTTTGGAAATTTACGTCGGAAATCGCGCGGCCACAATAACGTCCGACACGCCCCCGGATCACGCTTCGGGCGAACTGTAAATTACGATACTTCGGAAAGTTGCTCCGGAGGTATTTAGAACATCTTCTTGGATCAGAGTCGCGTATTTCCATTGGTAATTAATAAATCCTGCATCTTTATGCATTTTTATAGGCAATTTCTTATCTTCTAAGCGATTCGTCGAATTTTAATTGGACGGCGAGTATAGATTTCTGAGAATTCTTTTTTGGCAGGTTTGTTTGATTTCGTAGGGTTTATCGGAGTTGGCGAAATCAAATTATCGAACAAATACGATACGATACGAATTTTCTGTATTTTTTTCGTTTCACTGGAATACATTTGTATCGCTTCTTTCAATGAACTTTGTAATTATAGAAATTGTTGCGAGCTACCTTTACCTTTACAAATTGCTGTCAATCGTCTTTTAGACGGTACGCTTTTATAAGCTCTCAAAGATCCGACCGGGAAAAGTAAGGTATTCGCGCGAGCCTCGTGAATCACCACCGACCGTTCTGCGAGACCCTCTCCAAAGACCCAGTGCCCCAGAGCGTCCGAAACTCAGCTGATCCGCGTTTTCTTCTGGGTCTCTATCTATACACCGCTTCGATAGGCCGGATCCAGCAAAGGTTGCCCGGTTTACGATAAATCGCGAGAGAATCACTTCCTTTCTCCGAGCATCGACTTTTTCCTCTCCGACCTCTTACGTTTCGTAGATCGAAGGAATTCGATTTTGCGATCTAAAGGTTAAACGTTAAAGTTATTACGTCCTGTGTCGCGGAGAAAAATATTGCGAGCGAATTTCAACGTATCAGCACCGAAAGACAAAGTTTCGAAAGCGTGTGCGAAAAGATAAAACACGAAACGTTGTCGAAATACGCGTCCTTTCGAAAAGGACGATAAGACTGCTTGGGAAATATTCTGCCAAGCGTTCTCTCCGAATCGAAGAAAGAACAAATTACGAACGAACAACGAATTAATAAAACTTCGACAACGGAGGAGAGAACGAGAGAAAAGTAGCGCAGAGAGGCGAAAGAAAGAGAACCGAAGAGACCTTGGAGCGTTGAAAAGGCTCTGCAAAGTGCGTGCTCCCCTCCCGGATGGGCGTTTCTTTATATCGGTCATAGGTGGGGGTGGGTGGGTGGATGGGTGGCATCGGGAGGAAGAGAGGGTACCGATTCAATTTATGCTCCGACAATGTGGCTTTGTCTCGCCAAATTATCATACATGAACCGACGTGCATAATCCTTGGTTGGCTTGCCGGGCATTATCATATCATAGACGCGCGTTTAAGTACCGGTTCCCCGGCTTC
>NT_176678.1:594699-621169 GCF_000188095.3 Bombus impatiens | reverse complement strand
AGCCAGCCAGTCAGCCAGCCAGCCAGCCAGCCATCCCGATGACGAGACGATCGAGAATATCGTTTCTACCTTGCCTCGATTCGCCACGAGGTAACCGTGAGACGCTTGTTCGCCAGCTTCGTTCATGGTTCGTTTGGATGTTAGCCGGAGAGTTAGGCTGATTTATGTCGCTGCTTGAATTATGTCGGTGAACCGATTCGAGTCGGATCGGGATAAGGGCCAAGGTTCCTTGGCTTTTCCGTTAATACCTCGCTGGCGCGGTATGAGATTATACGTGCACGGAGTAAGCATATATCGTCAACGATATTTCATAGTCGTTTCTTTGGGGGAAATTTTAATAGCTTTACCGCGTAACATCGGGGACGGTGATTTTTGATGGTTCAATAGATATTAGATCGTATTGTAGATAGCGAGTTTCGATAGTTTTATAATATCGTGTTATATCTATAGTAGTAGTTCGGTGTAATACACAAAAGGGGACGGGTTTTTACGTTAAGAGGATCTTTGGATGCAAATGTATTTTGAAATGCCAGTCTGGTTTTAAATTAGATCTCTTTTATCGTAATTCGAATGGCATAATTACACGGCAACGATAACAGTATCGTAGGATCGACATGTACCATACGGTAAAGTATAATCGCAATAATGAAATACCAATCTAACCATACGATAATTAGCAATAGTAATTTTAATTCAGACGGTCTTATCAAACTCTAGCTACGAAAACTCGTAGAATAAAAGTTTCTTGAACGATGTCGGAACAGGTGTTCGAATATGCGAATACGTATAATGTCATCACTCTGTACGTAAATATGCGCGGTATGTAAATATCATCACTGCGATCAAAATTATCTGTGACATATATCGTTACTTGCCAGGACGTGTTAAGTTTTACGTCTTACCGATAACGCGAAGGGAAGCAAAGTTTCGTGAAATATGTGACACACGAACAGCATCGGTTTAGATGCACGTTGCACCGCGGCTTCGGATTAGTACCCACGAGGTATTACCGGTCTGGTCACGCTCGAGAATAATGTTTCATGCGAGTGGTACCGATTCAGGATAGCACGATGATTGTGCTAACACGCGCATGCAGATTTATAGCGTCTCTAATCGTCTACAAAAGCTGCAACAAGATAAATAGTCATTACGCCGTTCCTTTTGCCCCTTGTTCCTATACGATCGATAAACTTCGATTCCCATTGATTTCGGTATAAATTATCGCATTTATCATCGAAGAATATCGAGGAAAACGCAGGCAAATTGAATATCGAAAACTACTCGCGTATCTCTCTTGTATCGGTAAAACGAGAGAGAACGAAGAAAGAGTCTCCGGCTAAACTACTAGACATCTTTCAAGCGATTAAGGAAAAAGATAATATTTGTTAGATAATCGTTTCGTAGGAAATTGAAATAAACTTTTAACGTATTTCTTCGTTTAATCGAAACGCGGATTCAAAGCTACGACGAAACGCATTTTACGTTTTCTACGGCCACTGTCTTTTTCCATAGTTGGCGAATCTTAATCCTGACACGCATACCGATGACATTTGGCAACAGAGGTAACGTTTTCCAACGTGCCAGATACGTACGTTACACTGTAAATTCAAATATATCTATACTAGCGTGTAAAAGATGCGAGTAAACTGTTATTTATTTTAGAAATCTTCGAGAACATCTCGGTTAGTCGGACCTGGCTATCGAGGAAAATAGGATTTCTCTAAAATGTCGAAATACCTGACTAGTTAGTTTTGCCCTACGGGTATGCACACACCTTTCTCGCTACGCTCTACTGGAAGGAGAAACAGAAAAGATGACGCGCGATGCATCGTAGGAAGGATCATTTATCATTTCAAACGTTGCCACATATCGTTGGAACGCAGAGAACATAATGTTAACAAGTTGCACTTTAATGTTTCGTTACGTTCCTCGCACGCGATCGAGTATACGCCGTCGCAACGCGTTAATATCTCGTCACCACTCGACGAAACCACCGACACACTTTGAGAGTAAATTTCTATTAAAGAACAGCATCGCAGCCAAGATAATTACGAGCATCGACGGCGTGCAAACAAGATAACTTACAAGCCTGTCGGTCGATCTCGATCGATCGATCACGATCCCACCGTGAAACGCTATAGCGATCGCGCATTCCTTCGACGCTACGTTAGGACCAACCCGACGAATCGTCCAGGGCGATAAAAATCGTCGCGTTCGATTTTATTCGAAAGAACGCTCGCACGCGTACATCGAAAAATTTCATCGATACGTACCTTTGCCTTGCTAATTTCTTCTTCGCCGTACGATTCGCTCAAAGCGCAAATAATTTCCACGTACCGAGAGCCGACGCGCCTAGACGACTCTCGCTAAAGGGGTTCATTTTTCCATCGTAAACAATCACTTTGCGGCAAAAGCAATAAAAACACCTTGCGCCACAGCCAGAGAGTTAATCGCACAACGTGATTACTGCACCTCGAGGGGCCTCGAGACCGATGAGATGACTCTTCCAGCGACCGCTTATTTCGCGTCCAGACCCTCATCGCGCATAATTACTCGCTTTTATCGCAACCAGAAGGAATTTCTCTTCTACGAATCATCCAAAAAATTTCTCCTTTTCACTGGCACGGTACAGCGGGTATAACGCTGCTTTTTTCTTTCTCCTTTTTTTTTTTTTAATTAATTATCGCACAACGATACAGCGCGAAATAACGAAACTAACGTTACTAGGTTTTGGCTGTCGGCATCGTTGATTTTTCGATTTCGATGTCAGTTGATAGGTAGGATATGGTGGTAGAAAGAACAATTTTTTTGGTTAAGAGGTGCCAGTTTCTTAGATACGAACTGTCGATATTTTCGAGACGTTCGATAAGATACGAAATCGTAACTCATAGCGTGGTCTTCGTGTTTAACGTTAGAGCCACGGTTCCCCTCACCCTCGAAAGACTTCGAAGCCTAAAATGCTGCAACTAGCAAGACATCGTTGGCAGATGCTTCTTTTCGTACCAGATATTCCATGGGAGAAGTACCGCCGTTTCTATATTTTACAATCTTTTCTTTTTATCGAAGGACGATCCTCGTCTCTTTTGCCCGGCAACGAGAAAACTCGAACTAAGCCAGGGAATAAAAGAAAGAGAGGAAAAAAGAAAAAAGAGCGAAACCCACATCTATAGCTCGATACCTATACCCATGCCATTCCTCGTGGAATTAATCGCAGAAAACGTAATCAGCCTGAATCGTGGAGGTGGCGTACGGATGAAACGCGCGAGACGTCACGAAATCGAGGGTCGAATTTGCATATTTCCGTGCTGGTTCCGCGTTGGATCGCGTGCTACGCGAGGCGGTACGTCAACAGAGAGGAGATTTCTCAATCGAAGCGGGGCGTATCGCGCGAGGACGACGAGAGGCTTGAAAATCCGACGCATTGACAGGATAATTACACGCACGTAGGCTGGCCGCTTGTCTGTTCCATCCCGTTCGTTGCGTTCATTCGTCTGTCAGCCGTGGAGAACGAAAAACATGGAGGGAATAAGGTGAGAAGAGAAGAGGACGGGAGAAAGAGGAAGAGAAAGAGGTCGGAGAATACAGCGAAATAAAGACGGTAAAAGAAGGAAAGAGAGAAGGGAGAGAGAAAAGGAGAGGCGCGCTTGGTAGCTTGGACGACCGAGCCGAGCTACCGGTGGATCAGCCAGCGGCCACCCACGATGTTGATCATCGCCGAAGATCGACCGAACCTCGCGCCGACGTTCCACGGTATTTTCATTTGCATAATGGAAATTGCGCGGCTCGCCGCCACCAACCGCTACGTTTCCGCGGGACCCGATAATTTAAAGGATATTCCGAAGGTGTTCCGTCCGATGAGTTTATCTTGGACGCGTCGTTTGCGCTAACCGACCCAACTGACGAGAATCGAATGGAAACGTCCAGCGAGGCTCTATAGCGCGCTTTGATCAAAGTCGAATCGACGGTCGAGTACGGTTCTATGGTGCGATTCGATCGTTTCAGGCTGTGCGATGTAATCGGCATCGAGCGGTTGTACGCCGATTTTTGGATGAAAAGTCGTATTACATCCTTGTTACTCCTTCCGCTTCCATAAAATTCCCAAAAACTTATTTACCTTCTTCGTTTGCTCTCCTCCCTCGATCGAGTATTCGCATAACATAGAACGATTTAAGGTCCACCACTTCCTCGAACTTGTCAGAAGCGAGTCGTTTAACGAACATCGACGGGATTAACCGACAGTTTACAGTCTATCGCGTTAGGCGTGCTGGTTTTTACAAATTTAATCGGTATGAATCAACGTTACGTTCAAGGTATAATAACTTAGCTTTATCATCGGAGGTTGGAGCACGTGGATAATGCCGGAGGGGGAAAAGAAGTTAATGCGAATTTATCGCGACTGATCTGACTATTAACTCGGAACATTATGGGACGTAAGTGGCTGCGCCGTATGGGAACTGTGTAGCTCGTTCTTGGCATACGTTGCGGGCAAGAAAAGGGGAAATGAGCGTGCAGTTGCGGCTTAACACGCTCCACAGAATGTAATATCTACTTTTTCGCACGCAGTCTATTTATTATCGTATAAAATACTTTAATGCAGTAAGATTTCCGATCATCGATATCGCTGCCTCGAGGAAGTCTGTGGGGTTCGACGAGGCTTAATGGGGGAGGAGGAAGCTGTAATTGATACTAACGTACAAGAATGTGCTTACTAAGCTTCCAAGAAGCCACTTGGAACGCTAATTTGTTTACTTTTTCGTTTGTTCGCTCGTTGTGTTTCAGTGGATCGAGCCCTTAATGCACAAATTCGTAGAAATATCGATTCGATACGAAAATTATTTGCGATACCGTATTTGCGACTATGCATTCTCTATAACGATGGGATAATTCATTCTTTCCGCAGTCTCGGACAATTAGTTCTTTCGACGTAGATAACTCTCACGTGTTAGTTTCCGCAATAATAAATCTCAATTTCTTTCTAATCGATTCGTTCGGCTAGGCTTGCAAATAATCGCGTTGCGAATTACATACATTTACTCTGTGCTTTTTGTACGTGCACTCGCTCCTTTCTATCCGAAGGACGACCGTACCAGACGCGGCAATCATCGACATTCGTCGTAACGAGACCACAGGAGCGGCTGTCCGGTTTAAAAAATCGCGCGGACACGCGTTTCCACGTGTCCCCAGAGCTTTCGCTTTCTCCGGGTGATCTTTCAGCCTGCCCACGCGTGCTCGTCCGAGAACGATAAAGGACAGTCACGAATCCGCCAGCCAATTCGAATCGGCATAATTTAACCGCGTATAATGTCTCCACGGCCATCGGAACGCTTTGATTTAAGCGGTTCGTTAAAATCACGCCTTTCCTCGTGCTCTGTATAATAGCTGGACGCGACATAACGAGCTCGTAAAATAAAGCGTTAATTAGCGTTTGTCTTTCTTCGGACGGACCAAAGAATAATCGAGCGTCTCTAATTTCTGTTCGATACGTTTCGTTATCGTTCAAAATCGTTACGAGCGTATCTGTTAATTGTACGATTAAAGGCGCTACGTTTAATCGATCGAAATTAACGTATGCTCCATCGTAAAAGTAGCGTTTGATAAAATTTCAATTTCCTCGTTGTTACATCAAAGAACAACGGTGACTTACTGTCTCATATTAAGGACTGGTGACCGATGATATACAATAAATTTGATTATCCCGTGCAAAGTGCAAAGTTCGATGTAAGTGCGCGGAAGCTTACTTTTGCCTCGAATAGTCTTACTACGCTTGCGGTCGTGGAAAATTGTAAATTAACTTTACCGACCAACTTTACGACCTCGCTGTATCATTTCCACCTACTGTACTCGAGTACACCTATAAGAAGGCTCGTGCTACCGTATTTTATTCGCTGTCCCGCATATTACGTCGCTGCCGCATTCGTCATCGGACCAATTTTAATAAATAACCGCCATATTATGGGCAAGTTCGACGAAACTCGCGCGAGAATAAATCTTACTCTACGTAAAAGCGGCGGTGTAACGTTCAGGGTACACGGACTGCTTAAGACATCGACGGTGTTCCTGTCAGGGCGTAATAATAGCCGGCAATCCGTTAATCCGTCAGGTAGTTGGTTGTCGCGAGTCTCGTTCGAGACGAGGCAAAATTTCTTCGGTTCGGTTCAAAATGGGTTCGGTTCAGGTTCCGTGCTTCTCGTTTAAAATAAAAATACGCGACGATCTTTCGAGATAGCTATGCGTATAAATCCTCCTAGCAGCTACGTCGTAACGATATGAATTCTTTCAAAAGGTCGGCATCCTTCTCCGATAGACTCGGAACTCTGAAACCTGGATCTCACGAACCCATGGTCGAAGAAGATCAATGGTGGACGGCACATCGTACCTAACCCGATCCTCGGAGGATGGTCGATCAGAGAGTCGTGGAAACCGGGGCTACTCGGTAAGGTCGACACGCAAACACGTGTACCACGGTGGTGGCCGTGTCCGGGTGGCGCGAAGCGTGAGAAGAGCGGCCGCGTGGAACACGGAACTATTCGTGGCGCGTTATAAATTCGGCGAGGACTACGGAGGCTGGGCCGATCCGGGTCCGCGTGTCCACGCGGTAGACCATAGCCCGTGGAACAGGGTCCCGTGTAGCCACGTCGGCGGACATCGACGATTCCACGCCCTATAAATACGCATAAATATTCCCATAAATCCCGTGTACCATCGCGTTACACGCGTTCACGAGAGAAGGTCCCGAGAAGATCGCGGCCTCGTTCTGCTGCGAACAGGCTGGTATCAAAGGAAACGAAAAAGGGAGGGCGAGAAAGGAGGGGAAGGGAGAGGAAAAGAGAGGAGGAGAATCGTGTGCAGAGCACGGCGCGTTCAGTGTGTATATCATATATGGAATAAATTACGCTTAACGTACGTACTCGCCGGCCGAGCCAGTTGGATTTATACACTCGGCCGACTTTCTGTGTATTCCCGATGTAATCGAGCGTTTAGCGCGCGATTCATGGCTCTCATTGATCGCCGCTTCAACAACAACATGTACGAAATTTGCATTTTTATAGGGGACGTAGAGTCGCGCGCGAGAAACTTTGACTATATGGATTTTTCCCTTTGTACCTCGAACGACGTTTAAAGAAACGTTTCGATCAACGTTATCGGGATTTGTTGCACCGACGTTTATTGCACCGTTATCTTCCGATCGTCGCGCTCTTATACTCGATATCGATTGACATTTATCTCGATATCGTTTTTGGTTTACGATTATCGTAATACTTTGAATACCGATCTTTCGTTTTACCATTTTTTCGTTGATTTTTGTTCGCTCTTGACCGTTTTACGCTCGATACCGCGTACCTGTAACGTCGTATTTTAACAAACTATTAGCCAGATGAGCGTATCTATTCTACACCAGTAAAAATCCATCGTTCATCCTCGTCCGATAAAATCTTCTCTTTCGTCTCGGTTAAATCTTCGATCCACTTTTTGCCACGTAAAATACGACGCAAAAAGGTCGAAGAAATAACGGCGCTCGATTAATTTAAGATTAATCATTCTGCCGTGGAATGCAGCGTGGCGACGATTATTAATTCGTACAACGTTCCACGAGAACAAGACGCGGAGGGACAGACGGTCCAGTCCGTTCCGTAGAAATGACTCATGTGAATAACTCGGTGAGTCTCGATAGCGATCAGCTCGTTAAAGTCGTGTAGCAGGGGCCGAAAATACGGTTTTACCGGACAATGCGAGCCGTGCACCGGGAAAACGTGCGAGCAGCTGAGCAGCGCTCAAGAGCGAGAGAACGAGAACGAACCGGTCAGAGGTGGATAAATAGAACAAACTGCTGCTAGGCCGCGTACGAGAGGTCAAGAGTACGATGTATCGGATGCTGCGATCGAAAAAAATAATTGCGCGTCTCGCGGCTGGTTCTTTGGAAACTAACGGATTTATCGTCGTAATACGATGGAACGTACGGAATTTTTTCCACTTTTGCTACGTAGATAAAATTGCGCGTTCATTCTCTATGATTCCATATGATTCGATATATGACTCTACGGTCGGATCATCTATTCATATGGGCGTGATATTATTCCGAGAACGTAATTCTATTTGAAGAGAAGCAGTGGATTATGTTGTAAATTGTTACCTTTGGAATATTATTATATTATTATTATTATATATACATCACGGAATCGTAGGATTTTTATATATTATTTATTTAAAATGGATTAAACAGGTGTTGGTTAAACAGCAAACGATGGTTGTTTAACGCGAACTAACTACGATAACGTGCTACAATTAAGACAACTAAACGGTTAAATTACAAGCCTCGTCACCACGGTTCCGACGCTCTGTTTGCGCGGACCACACTCTCCGACTTCTCAACTCACACCGATCGTTAATTCGTCTTTCTCCCTTTGCATCCCTTTGTCTTTTCTCGTAGCCCCACCACGCACGTGTCCCGCAACCGCTCGTGGCCAGGATCACGTAGGACTTTTTTCCGCGTAACTGTTTGATCGAAGGGCCGACGATGGACCTGTCGGCACTTAGGCTTTCTCGCGACATCGTTTATGGTTCACCCGACATCTCTTAGACCTTTCGTCCACGATACTACAGAATATACTGTAATACGTTCATATGCGATTATGTTCTACGTATGTTACGCTATATCCAAAATTCCCCGTGTTAATAGTCGCTATATTAAAATGGATTCGATTACGAGCGATCGGAGTACGGTTAAACTCCATTTACGATAAAACGTGTCGCGTAAATACCAAGGCAAAAACATTTAAAAACGAGAGTCCTTATCGTATGATAGATAGGATTAAAAACAGAGACGAGTATTTCTCTCTGTTTCGTACGAAAAGATAATAGCGATTGTTTTTAAAATATGAAAGGGGGCAGTTCGGAAAAAGATAACCTGTGACATTTACGATAATGGGCTGTGCGGACTCGATAACTCCATCTTCGCTTTCCACCTTACGAGCAGGCCAAACTCCGTTCCAAAAGACGAGAGAGCTTGCGTCGCTCGAAAAGCAACGCCTCGTCGCGGATCCGCTTCGGTCAGCTAAGGTTGTTTCGGTGCGTAACGATGAAATTATCGGGCCCGTAAATCATCGGTAGCGCCTCCCAGCTCGCGACACGCGTTTTATCCAACAGTTTCACGCCACTAGCAGCGGTGTCATTAAGTGTAATTAAACGCTACCATTCAGGGACTTTTGATATCGAGAGAGAGAGAGAGAGAGAGAGAGAGAGAGAGAGAGAGACAGAGAGAGAGAGAGAACGAAATCCAGAAGAGAAACGAAACGCCGGAGAACCAGAGATCCTCGTCGGCTGAAAGGATCCTCGTGGGCGAACTTTCAATATTTTTCACAGCTCGCTATCGTCGCCGACTCGCCAGCCAGATAGTACAGGTGTCACTAATTACTCTGATAACAGCGGCGCAGACCGCCTATCGGTTGCCTATCGTCTGCGAAATTAAGTGGTCGATATTTTTCTTTGGTAGCCCTCGATAGATTCTGCGCTAACAGAGGGCACAGCGCAAAACAGGATGTTAAGAGGCTGTTTTATCTACCGTGCAAGTTTATTCCTCGACGGCTTAGAGGAGCAGATTACGCGTCACCTCGAACACTGGCGTTCGCTCGATAGTTTCAGAGTTATGATTTTGGCGTTGAAGTAGATGGGAAGTAGTAGCTGAGATGTTTATGGCAGGCTGTTTCGGTGTGGGTTACGCGAGTGAATGATTTCAGAGCGTTATGCGAGGCACAGGATTGGCACAGGATAAAACGAAACTAATAATCACGGATCGGTATTCTATAAGCAAATTTTATAGATCACGAATCTTCCGATTACTATTCGCTCATAAAATTGTTCTAACATGTTTGCGCGATATACATTTTCGATCCGTAACTTGTAACTCGTCGATTCGCTAATAATATCGTTGTCTCAGAACGATAACGTTATTTTTATCATCTGCCACGAAACAAGAAGCAAAGGAAATTGACGAAATTATATAAGAGAAGCATCGATCATGCGCTTCGACGTTAAAGTTTCGAAACTTTCAAAAAGTAGAGTCGACCGCTTTTTGAGCAGCCACAAGAGGACCTAATAAACTGAAATAAATTCGTCACCGAGGAAAATGTCTTTCCGATAAATACCAGCCCCGATTAGCCGAGATACTGCTACGATAATTGCCTGTATAGATCCTTTCGAACACTTGGGAATCGTCCTAATTCACGGTAACCACGGGTTCGCTAGGATACGAAGGAAAAAATATTCGATCGGCTAGAAATAGAGGCAGACTCGTTAATTATCCGACCGGAGGTGTGTACATATGGGGCCACAAATTAACATTATTTTATGGATGACATGGAAATGGAAGAAGCGTTCTTTCTACGAACGAAAGAGCTCGTTAAGCCAGGTATCTTTAGGATCTGATCTTTGGCCAGGTAATACCGAAAATATCTTTGTAGAACGGTCCTGACAAGCGGAGAGGTGGCGAAAATTTCAACCCTGGCGCCTGAAGATTTATCGAACGGCTTCCCTCATTCACCTGCTCCTCTGTGTGCGTCCGTTCGTACGACAGAGGGATACACGGTGAGAACGCCGGAAAACAGAAACCTTGAACGGCACGAATAGCGGATGAGAAGTAACACGATCCAAGAGGATCTCTTCGGGAAAGTGTGGCAAGTGCGACGCAACCGTGACCATTCGATTATTCGTGTCGACAAATTTTCATTTTTTCGTTCGTTCTGCTCGCGAATGTGTCCGATAGTTTCTCTTAGACGTTGAAGTTTTATCAGAGAATCGTATAATCGTAGACGATTGTAGCGAAATTTAATTTACAAATATGTTTTGCATATTAGAAGTGAAATACATAGATTAACAGTGGACTAGAACAGATACAGTAGTATCTCAGGTGACGGCGGTATTTGAGGGATTTTAAGGAAAGCATAATTACGGAAACGTTGAAAATAAAAACCAAAGAAATAAAAAATATACAGAACAATCGTCTATGTAAAGAATAATGCCTACACAATTGGCACAAAGTTAATTAGATTTGGCGGTCGACTAGACAGTCGCGTTTCATCGACGGTCGCCCGAGCATCCGATAGAATCTGTCGTAATGGACGGTGATAATTATAACGAGCGCGAAGATTACAGCGATTATGTAGACGCGCAAGCATTCTTCAGCGGGGATAGTAATTGGGATAAGCAGACTGCTAGTCGGAGAGCAGAGCCGCTTGAATACGTTAAGGCGACTTTTGTCTCCGTCCATCGCACCGATGCTGCGCGATTAGCTGACGTCCTTTCCTTTCGAAGAAAAAATTACGCTACTTTTTTCCTTTTAACGCATAATAAATTCATTCGTCGTTCAAACTGGTTCTACTCTGAAGCGTGCGCGTAATCTTCCGCGAATATTTAGAGACGCGTTTAAAGCGGTTGAAAATTTACATTATTTATTTCATTTATATTATCCTTTTAAAAATTTGAAGCTTCGGGCTATTTTATTCTTAGGTATTTTCAGCTTTGAACTATTTTATCTCTCAATATTTCAAGCTTTGGATCATTTTGTTTCCAGTTCTTTGAAACTTTGAATCATCTTCTTTTTAGGTTCGCAAATAGAGTAAATCGAAATTTAGTTTGTTACGGATCTCCGGTCTATCTTTGGTATTTTACCTTCGTTGAAAATTTTATCGATAGATAATTCGATGCTTGCTTTTGTATTTCCATGGCGAGAATTTAACAAAATTGCACGATCTCGTTAAAATTGATTTTCATTATAATCGTAGCGAATGTTCCTTATTTTTGTAATGTTTTGAATATTTAAGAAGCAAATACGTCGAACAGAAAAAGATCGTAAAAAGGAAGTAAATACGTAAATGAAACATAATGTTATCGCACTTTATAACTCGCAATTTATTCAATGGTATTTCATGCTTTAAAAATATTTAATGTCTCCGATATACTACTTTGCACGTTCGATTACCCAACATAGGCTATAAATTTAATTTTATAGTCATCGATGATCGAGCAGTTTTTCACATAAATATAATTTATCTCTTCAGATAGTCGGGATTTTTCTCCCTTTATTAATCATCGATAATGATATTTAACTCGACCATGTTTCCAAATATTTGTAAAAATCGACACGCTGGTTGCGATTAATTTCACGAACGGAGCGTTCTCTTCGAACGGTTTTCACCGTAAAACGTCGTCAAAAGCCATCGATTAAATTATCAGCTCGCTTGTTTTTGCTTCGCTTTCGTTTTTATCTCTGTTTCATTTTTCTCGGTAATTGTTATTTCGACGAAACCGCTGATTTTCAACGACGATACAGCTTCGCGTTGGATTCTTTGTGCTACATTGTATATACAGTACCCCCCCGCCCTCCTGCAGTTTTTTCAACCTTTACTCTCCGTATTTTCTTCTCTTTTCATAGTAATTTCAGGCGAAGGGTACAATCTGCGCGTACCTCGTTCTCGCTAAGAATCGGTTCGCGATCGTCGTTTAATTATACACGATCATGTTCCGTCTATCGGCGTTAGCAATCACGGTTAAACGGTTTTTACGCGGCGTATATTTGCTTCTCTTTTAAGCTTGATCGCGAAATTACACCGTTTCGTAACCGATCTTATAAATAACACCATTTACTTTTCAATCTCATTAAGACCTCTTGGTTCGCGCGCATCGCCCCCTGCTACTTATATATTATTATTTCAATATCATTTAGCGTAAATAACCATCTTTTGCGTCCTGGACATTAATCTTCCATCGAAGCGTTTAAGTATCGTTTTACCCCATTTTTTATGCGTCTAACTTTTTTTTCCTTCGGTTAGGATTTACAAGATCCGAGGGATTTCTCATAGAAGCAGGGCATCTTTCGATGTTCCACTTAGACGTCGTCGACTATCTCAACGCCTCGATCAAGGAACAAAAGTATAAATCTGCTAAACTCAAGTCTGCCGAATAAATTTGCGACGCTACTCGCGTCTAAGGAACGACTCACCCAGCAGAAGCTTGAGCTCGTTCTAAAACTTACTCGTCCATCTCGCTCGAAATTATCACGCTGGATCTCTCGATCTCTCGATACCTCGATCGAAAACGAAAACGCGAATTTGACTAAAATTGAGTCCCCTGTATAAATCTTTGGTTGCAATTCTATCTGAGAAATGATCCACTTAACGGCTTAAACTCATTCTTAAACCCGATCGTCCATCTTCCAGGCTTGAAATTATTATCCGCGTATCTCGTCATTTCGATCGAGAACGAAAATACGACAATCCTTCTTCGAGCATATCCGCCAAAGAAAAAACCTATTTATTACCACCCGACACGTCGATTCAAACTGGCTCTGGTATCTCTGCCATCGCATCTTTTCGATCGCCGACTCTATCGACCAGCGACGTTCGTCTTCTCCCATACAACCGACCGCCCTCTAAGCTTCTGAACGTAACGTAACCGGCGAATCGGTTTCGAGTTCGACGCGTTTTCGCCTCGTTGAAGTCCGTGCGCGCGTGGATCGGTTAATAAAGACATAGATCGTGATCGTTGGTGAATGGAAGCGTGTCGTTCGGCGACGATCAACGCGGTCAGATACGAGATCGTAAATTGCTACAAGTTCTTCGTGTCCACGCTTCTAACAGCCGCCGATCGTACGCGATGATCCGCGTTTAATCGCTGTGCCGTCGATACGCTTTTGAACCGCCGAGTCTCTCGCCAGGGTTGACTACGATTCAAAAGAGTCGCTTACCTTGAAGCCACGAAGAATACGAGTGCGCTTCCGATGCACAATATTCTAGCGATATTCATCGTGGTTCAACGTATTTATTAATTTTGCGTATTACTTTTTGGTGTAATACGATAATCGTGTTTATCGCGTGTAATGAAAATCATTTACTGTTCCAGACACGTTATTCAATATCCGCTATTCGTAAATTAAGTTCTTATTGGGATTCTCGCTTGAAATTTACTTTTTGTCTAACTATAATTTAACGTGTTCTTTTCAGTTTTAAACTGGTGCCTTAAATAAAATCATATGGTAATTAATTCACGCTTAATTACTGTAGACTGTAAACAGGTGATCTCGCAGACAGCTAACGTTTATCGCAATATTACGCACGTACAGGTGCGGAATAAAAATCAAATTCAATTGTTCTGCTTCATACCGTAATAATCAAGAGATCTAACCGTTTCGCAGACGTTCTATAAAAGTTGCGGATTAAACGAACCGCATTATAACGAACGTTTCGCTTCGCAGCAGTACGCGCAATACATAGGCACTCGCGCATTAGCGTTAAATTCGGAAGATAACCATACGCGATAACCCTGCTCCATTGAAGCAAAACAGATCGAACTCAAGACCATTCAACGAGAAAAACGCGATCAGAATCTAACGTAATCTCGATCTAACAGCAACGAAAATCTCGTGCGAGGGATAGAACCCTAAAACGCGTGCTAAAACATTCCGTTTCAACGAGCACGATTCGTTGCTTGCACAAAGTTCAAAGACAGCTCTCGTTCCAGCGTTGCGATACTATCGCCAAGAACCATCAAACAAGCGAACGAACCGATAAAAACGACACCCCGGAACGGACCTTACGGGCCGTCATCGTGAAAGGGAGGCGAGGAATTCGGCTCGCTGGTAGCACAGAACTCTTAACCCGCTCGAAGCTCGTGGCGAAACGTACACGGTGGATCGCTTCTTCTTCTTCTTCTTACATTGTTTAACCCTCGCTCGATAAGCGCCGGATCGTTGTTGTCACGAGCGCCGAGTATTTTCTTTTATAGCAAGAAAGCGATTTCTTCCATATTCGGCGAACGTACTTGAGAAATAAATCATTCGTCTACGTAGTTTAGTAGAGCAAGGAACAAACATGGCAAGACGAAAAATTAATACTGCCCACGTATAAACGCGATTTGGAAAATAACAGTGAAAGTGAAATAGTACGATTCATAAGGAAACGATACCCGGAGAAACATTTGCAAGTAAAGTACATGCAAATTTTGAGATTGAAGAAAATTCAAGTGACGAGAAAACCGTACCAGCATCCAAAGAACCACGCTGGAAGATAATCGAAGGGGAAGCCTGTACGAAACCGTATACTTAACTTTATACAGGTTTCATAATAAACGTAATAAACTAAATACACGTGAAAAGTGAATAAAGAGGAAATAAAAGTCCGTCGTGTCGCGTGTCAAGCGTATCGAAATTGGTCGCAAAAAAATTCCACGACAAAATTATTAGGATATGAAATTTTGTCACGTCGTTTTCGACACCCCGAAATTGAGCTCTTACGGAGCGTCGACGTAAAAGGGAGGCGAAGAATCGAGCTGGCTGGTAGCCCGAAACGCTCAACTCGCTGGAAACTCGTGGCAAAACGCACACAGTGGCTTCGATTCTTCGTCCTCTTTGATCAATTTGAATCGCGAGGACGAGGTCTTAGGCCGACATCTTTCATGCCCGAACGTTTCGAGGGAGCAGTTTCTCCGGGCACTTAGAGATATTTTAATGGCGCTTTGTGTCCCTCTGTCTCTGTCTGGTCGGCCAAATGGAAAAGGGATTCCCTTTATTCGAAACGCGACCGCGTTTCGTTTCGCCCTTTGTCTCTCCACCTCATCCTTCTCCTTACCTTCGTCCAGGTTTCACCCTTTTCCTTTCCTTCTTCTTTCTTTGCTCCTCTCATTATACTTCTTTCGGGCGACGTCCGCTGACCACTGGTTATTTTAATTGGATCTTCGCCGAGACTTTTTTCACCCGTCCTCCCATTCCTTCCGTAAGCATCGCCCCTTTCCATCCCTTACACGCCGTAGATTCCCGCTGCCGTCTTCCAATTCCCTGGATACCCTCGGTTTTTGTGCCAGGCGCGACAACCTTTGGCGACGACGCACGGAATTCGATATACAGTGACTACAAAAAGTATTTTATACGTCACTGTGTTTATCGTTGTATTTACGCAGCGATTCGTTGGATTATAATAAATTTCAATTTCTGCGTTGTGTATCGATCTTATGCGATTACAAAAATTTCTAAATTTCGTTTACAGCTTCGAATAAGTGGATTCGATCGACAGGAGTTACAAGTAGACAAGAGAATCGTTGAAT
Source organism: Bombus impatiens (assembly GCF_000188095.3). Classification (NCBI taxonomy): domain Eukaryota; kingdom Metazoa; phylum Arthropoda; class Insecta; order Hymenoptera; family Apidae; genus Bombus; species Bombus impatiens. The sequence goes on along the minus strand of NT_176678.1, from coordinate 605,080 downwards.
TCGTACGATATAAATTCCAGTCGGGTCCAACTCGGGATAAATCCACTTGAAAGTTCGATCGAAAGTTCGATCAAAGTCGATCGAATATATTCTAAAGTCTTCATCTTCGTTAACTCGTATTCCTTTGATCTTTTTAAAAAGCATCCCTTCTCCGCGTTTGCTCGAAAGAAACGCTCAATTTATTCAACAGCCTCGCATTAATTCCGACACTTGGACAACTTTCCAAAAAGTCCTCCTTTCGGTGTCAAATTAAATTACCGGAGGCAATTACCCCTGGAAAATAATCAAGCAAGATTCTTGCCTGCTTCAAAAGAACTTTCTTGTAACAGCTTCGACGTGCCATTTATATCAAAAATATCACGAGACACTCCCGACCGATTCGAGAGTGGTAATCGTTTAATTAGCACGTATATTCTTCGAAGATCTTTATCGGCCAAGACTCTGAGAAAATTCGCGCCGCTTTCTTGAAGGATGACGCGAAAGTTTTTTTGCGGCCGGGTTTACCGTTTCGAGAGCGACCACGAGCGACCACAGAACAGTCGCCATACTTTTTTTCCCTTTGCAAATTCAGAATATCGTGGCAAGTTTTTTGTTCAAACTTTCATATGATAAAACAAGGCACGTACAGACACGTAACAGACGTATTGTCAGCGTCTCGCGCTAATATACAAATATGCGTATATCGAATTATTTTTATAACTCGCGATATTTTAAAAAAAAAACGAGATATTTTTGAAGAACTCGATAAAACTACGAGCTTTTGTTCGTGCGCGAAATGCGAAAGAGTAAATAAGCGAGTAAAATCTGCGCAAAAGAGAGACAAAATTTTCGCCGTACTGTTTTCACGATGCAGACTTCCGATGGAAAACGAGAAATTAATCCAAAGGAATATACGAACGGATATTACTCACGCATCACACTTTCACGAGCGGTGTAATTAATATTTATGCGATCGACGCCAATGGGATTAATTAAGATTCACGCGAAATACACGGAGATGCTGTAAATGGAGTACCAGTTTGATCAGCTTGGAAATTTATTATACGTAACGATGATTAAAAGTCGCGTGACGCCTGCAACGTTTATTTCGAGGAAAATAGAGTGGTTTCTTTTTGTTTCCATTTATTGAATACGAAATGAAAATAATATTTCATGTGGTGGATAGTGTTCAAAAGTGGTTTTCCAATGCATCCATCGAGTCGTCTCTATTAACGTTGTTTAATACGTTTATAAACGTTCAAGCAAGGTATTTCGTTTATTTTTTGTGACGTATTGTAGTTTTTCGTAAAATAATATTCGACTATATCTTCTATTCTGTATCTTTCCTCGATTTTCTAAAATTAACCAAATGGGAAGATAAACGATTAAAAAAAGGACGAAATTCTACCAGAATCGGATGCTGGACAAAGCCTTTTGCTCGAGCTCTACCTATCCGTAGCGTTGTTCCGATAAAAGTCGCGCGCCGGTTTTCAACAAGCGACTGACATAGACGATGAAGACACGAACTCTACTACCGAAGCGAACTCACTGAATGGTATTACTACTCTTCGCGGCAGGAGGGCCGACTCGGGCTTACTTTACACCGTTGGATCTTAATTTAATACCCAGGCCCCGCCACGACATCGATGCCTCTCGTTCGAATCGTGTCCCACTGCGATTCGTTCTATAGAAACGAACATTGCGTTCAATGGCTGCCGGGGGTGGTCGTGAGTTACGTCGTTCATTGGGTGATTTAAATGTATGCAAAAATAATTGCTGTTACGTTTCTGCGTTGGCGTTGTTAATTCTCTGTAGACAAAACGGGTTGCGCGTCGATAATTTAACCGATATTTCACCTCTGAATTTATATTATTCTTCTTGGAATTTGTACTTTTATTGGAGAAAGTTTGAAACGTTTAAGTCGACGTTTAAGATCGTACGATATAATAAAGGGATCGATAGATATCCTGAAATGTTTTAAACTCCTCTCGGACATTTGAAAGGAATTCTTTGCGGTTAATTAATTGGAGCGATTTCAAAGTTAAACAGCAGTAGATTTAATATCTTGATTTGGTCGCTCGTGTAAAGTAACGACTCTAATTTTCTTTGTCGCGATCGATCGTGAATAATGTCACTTTCTTGTACATAAATTAAATAAATTATTTGCATCGTCTTTAAAAAATGTGAAGCTAAAGATGTATGATCTCTATCTTAAGTCGCGAAATAGGCAATAGTATAATTTGGAAAAAAAATTTGGAAAGAAGGGGTAAAAAAGGTATTAAGATTAGGGTAGATTCAGCGTTCGCAAAAAGTTTCCAGAGAATAAATTCCTATGTATTTTACGATCCCATAATTTGCAGATACTGATTTCGATAATTGCACGGAATTGCCGTTCAATCTACTCGCTAAAACTTTAAATATAGGCCTAAGCGAATTATACCTACAAGGGGCAAGCTTACGACAGAATATTAGCTATTTCGTTTATGGTTCCGCTAAAATCTATTACGCTTGTTATACTGGGAACGACTGTATCGTTTGATCGAGAGATCGACGGATATCATGGAATTTCTCTAGCTTTTTTCAAAGCCTAGACGAGTCTAATATTTAGAAATTTCACTGGAAGCCAGCGAAACACGCACTTTCCGTTCTCTTTACCACTTTCGCCCTATCGGTCGTAATTCATAATTTAGATCAATATCCATGGTTCCGTTAAGTATCCCGCGTTTCGATCGATTTAAAGGCTTATTAATGGGTCCCGGAACCGCGGTGGATTATGATCGATCGCTTCGAACACGGTACGCTGTTATTTCGGAAATTCTTGCCGAGCCCCTCGTTAATTCGAAGGGTTTACGGTGGGCTGCAACACTCGTAATCGTCCAACATTGTGTCCCAGGAATGCGCCAGGAATTCCTCGACCGGCCTGGAAACCGTCTCTTTGTGTCCTTTCGCTTGTAAACTGTAATCGATCGGAAGGCGTATAACGCGAGGTTTCTGCTCGACGATCGAATTCGTGTTCGAAGTTTCGTGGAGAACGATGGCTTCGGGTTATCGGTGTTTTAAATTGCGGCGAAAGTGTGAACAGTTTGCGTGAATCAAACGAATCAGGTGGTGGACTTACAAAAAACTTATAAGATGATAATTCGTAAGGTGAAAATGCAAGGCGAATTTGCGCAGAATCTTTCAAGGGATGAAACACTGGATCGTGCAGAAACGAGAGTGCGACTGAATCGATTTGAATATAAGTAAATTAAAAGATAGAAAGTATAACGTTGAATTTTCTTCCAAATCCGTTTAATTTTCTTCGATTTAATATAAAATTAAACATTGATATCGTTATCCAAATAAGATAATCGTCCATATTTCGTAAAGAAATTCGTTCAGCAAAATATCCCGTTAAAGCAACATTAACGCGTTTAAATATGAGATTTTTCATTTCGTTACGTCGTTCAACACGCTACAACGAATATTAAATAATTGGATCGAAAGTAATAATTTATTTATTAAGAATATGTTTCGTCGTTAATGTTCAATCGTTAAACAGCGATACGCTTAGCCATCTATTATCGAAGATAAAAGTGGTCGTTTATTTTTGTAACACGCGCAGCATCAAGATCTATCGCACACTGTCGATCGATGATGAATCGATGGATACGACGACACGTTTCAAGCACGTGTAACACCTTGTTGGAGTATGTCCGCGATGCTAACGTGGACGACGCCATTCGATCAAACAACAAAACAACAAGACTCGAGAAAATTGACGTCGCGTAAGTCTACAGAGATAATAAGTCATTGATAAAACGAAGACTCTGTGCGGTGATGCCTGAACACGAATTGCATTTTACGTGTTTATACTTTGAAAAGAAGTTCGATGTAACTCATTGCGAAAATAAGTCGATCTTTAAAAAAATTTCAGCGCTAAAATAGTCCAAATTCGAAAACTGGAATTCTTCGGATCTTAGCTTACGTTTTCACCTTTCATCGACCATAACTTTTATTTTGGAATCTGCGCCAAGGTTGAAAAAGGTAAAAGAACAGATGTATGGCTTTGCGTGAAAATTGAAAAACAGAAACAAGAATTCAAAAACGAAGAAACTGAAAATAATGGTATTTTTTTAGTAAAGATTTGTCATTGAGATCTCGGTGATGAGATATGGACGTTTGTTATTATAATGGGCGGTTTAAATGCAAATTGATAATGGCGAACAAAAAAATTCAAGGATTCCAGGAAATGGTAAAAGTCCATGGCTCGGAGTACCACGTACATGTACGCGCATTATATATATATTATCCGAATGCATCAAACGGATTTATCGTGACATACGAGTATAATTACTCGACCGTGCAAAAAAGGCAAGTAACATTCCAACAATTCTACCTTTCACGCGTTGCAGTTTTGCAACGCTCGGATCGTGTTCATCAATCTCTTCGTTCAATTGCGTTCAACGATTGCGTTGCAAACGTGAGAACATTTCGTTTCAATTCCTATTCGCGTACATTCTTATTAGTGTCTTAATTACTTTAAGCATTTCTTCTCGAAGAAAGAAATCATAGATTCGACGAAATTTTCCGATTAGTGCGAAAAGAAGATGAACGTTTGCGTCAATTGTTATCCAGCCCTTGTATTATTTTCCTCGTATTATACGCGCATCCGTCGTTCGGGGTTGATATCAGAAAATATTTAACTTGGGCCAATGTTAAAAAACATATCATCTTTTTATCACTTTTCAATTTGTACGATCGATCGGCATTGTTGCTGAGCGATACGAGTTACGAACGCGCGAAAAGAAACGAAAGATCGTAAAAAGTCGCACCTCCGCTGTCCATACTGCTCTATTATACGGAACTCGGTCGTGACTGAATATAATTACTTCACGGATGGTCCAGACGAACTTTGCGCAACTTTACGAGCCTCTCGTTATTGACTACAGCTCACCTCTTGTAACTCTCCATCGGGCCTCATCGTTCCATACCTGCGTTCTTCGGATTCGATTTTGTTCGCAGAGTTAAGTTGCGTGGTATGAAATTCGTTTCTACCGGGCGAGTTATACGAGATGCGTTATTAGTTGGGTAGAAATAGATGACGCGATTTCACATTTATTCTTTTTCTTCTTCGGTCTTCTTTCTACGAGTACAAAAAGGCACGTGGAAATATTCGTCGCAGCTACTGTACGTCTCGAAAGGTCAATTTTATTTTACAGAATTATTCTTCTCCGAGTCGTTAACGAATAACGTTGCGTTGAAAAATGTCGGGTTGACTAAAAAAAATCTGGCAACCGCGAAGATTTACAACAGAATATCTACCAGGCACGTAACACCGCCAAGGAACGGGTTTGTTGAAAACACGTAGATTTTGCCGTTGTTTCGCCGTTGTAATACTTTGAAAACGCCGGCAAAATTAATACACGCAGGTGGTCATGCGGGGAACACGTGTAAACGTCAGAAGGATGCGCTCGAGAAGACCGTAATTCACTGCACGATTTTCAAGGAGCTGTCTGAATTTATCATACGCAAGAACACTGGGCCGTGCATCAAATTTCATTGCACGGCTGTGGAAGTTTGACAAGGTGTGACGGGCCTGTAGCACGTGTCGACGCGATGCCGCGCCCTCGGCAGCTTGCTTCGCGTTCCATTCGCCTCTAAATGCGACCCTTTGCCTGGCCTTGATGCCCTTTTTACGTAACATGCGAGGTATTCGCTTATTTTTTTGCCAAAAACAAGAGAAGATCTTTGTTCTCGACATGGAGAGAATTTTTTGCGCGATGCGATCTTTCATTTCGCTCGCTTTCGCGTACACTGATTCGCGAAAGTATTTGAACGAGTATTTATTGTAGAAAACTTTTACGTTCGCATCGTACGTGTCATATTTTGACATTTCATCGACACTGCTACGATAAACGAGTGTCACGATTATAGCGTTAACGTTTGAAACCACTCTGAAAATGTGCATAGAAATTTATTACACGTTTATTGCAAATATACGAATTTCTAACATTAATGGAATATTTATTAGTAGATTGAAGCATTGTCTTATTATATTTCGTCCCCAGAAGATAAATATTTCCTTAACGATGTTACGATTTAGTTATTGCACAGATATACAACTGCGATGCGCATCCGAATAGAAGCAGAACTTACTCGTACGAACGGTAAACTTTCTTTTCCAAGCAACCGCGGAAGATCAGTAGCAAGGACGACAAAAAAGGCAAAGAAAGTTTACAAAGACCCGAGATCGATCGATCGAGAAAATCGGTACGACGTACGATATAATAGATACCAGAATCGTTGAAAACAAGGGCAAATTTCCCCAACACCGAAGAAAGCAAAAAAGTACACCACCCTTCGCCGAAGACTAGAACCGATTCCCGTCAAAAAGATCACGCTGACCTATTGTCGAACAAGCGGTCGAAGAAAGCGGATAGGCTTGACAAAGAGTCCAGAAACCTTCGACATAGGACGCAGAATTACCGAAAACAACAATCAAATTTCGCCGCGATGCCAGTCTTTACGCTTCGTCGATGTGGACGGCGACACGAGAAAAAGGAGTAATAGGGTAGAGAAACGGGGAAGAAAGAAAAGGTTTATCGAGCGTAACCCCGTAGATTTTTGGAACAGCCTTCGTCGAATAGGTCGTTTACCCTTATCTCCGATCGAATCTACCGGTGAAGTGCGAACGATCGAGCCTCTGCGACGAAACCGAATCTCGATCGAGGTGGTCCCTTCGATGGGTTCAGGATCCCTTCGGGACCCAAAAGCGATCACCTCGCTTCGCTGGGCCTCGTTGCGTGCCGGCAGTCGTTCTCTTCGTCGTCTTCTCTCCCGTGGAAAAAAAGGGCCAAGGGAGGGAGGCGCGCCTTTGTGAATATCGTTGGCCGACGCAACGCAGAAAGCTACTTTATAAGTAACAGTCGACCCCATTTACGTTGTTCGACCAACGAGACGAGAGTACGTTTGGCACACGGGGTGAGGTAACACGAACCACGAACGCGATAAAGTTGCAATCTCTTCGGTGGAACGTAACGGTGACGTTAGGGGAGGAAACACGCGGAGCGAGGGTAGCAGCGATGTTTGCCGAGTGAAAATTTGTCGAAGAGTCGCACGTAGGCATAGTAATTGGCTTGTTCCGATGATTGAACTGAAACGATCGAAACACTTTTGGCGGGCTATATTTATTTGAGGAAGTTTTAGACTTTATTTTAAAGAAATCGTAACGGTAATTGTCGAGCGTCGAAGATTTTAAAAATCGAAGACGATAAGAAATAAAAAAAAGGATAGGAGGAAGAAGAAAGATTTAGCGCACGAATAAGCGGGATTTATATAGAATTACGATATCATACAAAACTATAGAACTAATAAAAATCAATAACTAAAAATATCAACAATCATTCCTGCGAAATGTCACATTCGAAAATAGACGCGTATTTCTATTTACTAAATTATATCTTTTCACGTGTACATCGACATTATAAAAAACAGTCTTATGTTTTCGACGCTTTTTCATCGATGCATCTGTATGTCTACATATATTAGCAGACTTGTTTCAATCGGATCAATATCCACGTAAAACGATAGTCGTCAACGAAATAATCGCAGCGAGTGAGCGATAAAATTTCGATGGAAGAAGGTAAGGTGTCTTACCTAGTTTGCCGTGGTTCCTGGATCTGCCCAAGAATAAGAAGGGCTATCGCGATTGCCGCGATGTCACCACAACGCATCTCTTACATCACAATCCCCTTGTTTATTTGAATTCATAAAACGGATGCACACGGGACGGAGTTTTACGCTTCCGCAGTCAGGCAACCGGATGCACGTCGGATGTTTGTCGTTTCAGTGGCATGACACGCGTTTCACGGTCCTCTCGCACGGCATTGCACGATTTCTCGCACGGAACTCGACACACAAACACGATCTACATACCTCGAGTTCTAGGTCCTTTCCTCGAATATTTTCAAAGAATTATTCCTTCTACCGCGTATAAAACGTACTTTAAAATTCGATCACGAGTCGTCGCGATTTTTTTGGAGATTTACGAAATATCTTTTTTTCGTATAAAACGACGTTCAAGTCGAAAGAAGGTCCTTCTTAGTCGCTTCGAGTTGCTCGGAAATTATTTTTCAAAGCCTCTGCACATTTTTCTTCGACTTCTTAAATATTGGATCCAAGTACCAAGAAATTCGTCTTTCGTTCGCCTTTAGTTGCTCGAGAATAATTGCTCGATCCTTTTTTCCACACAAATCGTTTCTTAGTTATTTCGTCATACGTAAATCGCGATCGTGTAATTGCAAAATTACATATATTCGCCAAACGCGATAAAATTGCAAGAGTTCGTCGTCTGTTTGGATTGCAGCGTCTATAAAAGTCGTCGTATTAGCCGAACGGCACCAGCAATCTCCGTTCCGTCAACGAGGAGCCTCGTTAAAGTCACCGTGCACGGTGTACCTTCGCCAAGCTGTCGGAACAAAGCCGCATGCTCTGGACAAGCGCGAAACAGCTAAACCGCGGGACCAACATTTGGACAGTGTAAAGTGTTTGCGCCGCTTAACTGGTCCGGCGAGAGTGTTTGCAATCGCCAAATACTCGAGAGTCGTTCGCTTTAACGGTGACTAAGCGCGAACAACGCACGTCCACCGGTTGATGTGTCTATACCAGCATCGGTACGCGTGCTGAAATCGCTCGTTCGTTTCGCTTCTCTTCCTCGTCAAGCTTTTCTCCACTTCCGTCGTCTTGTAAATTTTTGCTTTCGCTCTTGACTTTTACGAGCTAATCTCTCTGGTTTTCGGTCTTCGATCTCTTTCAGGCTCTGTCGTCGACTTTGATTCTTCGAAATCGCATTCGCTGCGTGTAAGAGTAGGGGTACACGTTACAGGAGAGCGTCAAAGAAGAATCGACTGTTCCGACCGTTGTCTAACGCGACGCAACGTAGTTATCGAATCGTTAGCGACTGGTTTCTAATTAAAAAGCCAACGAAGCGGCGCAATCATCGACGCGGGAGCGTTTTATAGCCGAGCTTTCTGGCCGATCGGAGATATCCGGCTCACGCGACGTATTATTGCCGTGGAATCGCTCACGCGAGGATATCGTCTTATTGTCCGGTTAACGATTCCGTGGTGGCGTGAACTTATCGATCGGCTCATCGTCATCGCGTTAAAAGTCCGTCGAGATCGTACGGAACCACGGGGAGAGCGTGATCGATCGATCGTTCGTTTCGCGTACACGCGGTCACGGAGAGAAAGACGAAGAAGACGAAGAGGATGTAAGAAGAATCGTACGACGAAGACGAAGAAAAAGGAAACGTTCGTTCCTCCGTTCAGTTAGCCGCGCTCTTTTTCTCTTTCCATCAAGGGGCCACGAACGCTCCTCTCCTCTGTTCGGCTAACTTAACGAAGAGGAATTCCTTTTCAACGAGTACCCCTCCCGTGCTACCGGTTCTTATTGTCCCACTCTGCTTCTTTATTCCTCTCTTTTGTCAGTTTTTTTCAACTTATAGCCGTGGCCCGTAAAAGCGTCTCGCGGCACTCGGCTCTCGGCTCTCGGTTTTTCTGCGACGCGCTTTATTTATTCCACCGTACGGAAATTTGTATGCCGCTTGCTTCTGGACCGAACTTTACCAGCTGGTTCCACGACACCCGACGAATGCCACCGGGACACCTTAAACCGCGTCTCGGCGAGCCCGCAGCTTGTCCCGCTGCCCTCGCGAACCACACGATCCGATACACCGTGTCAGGATCGATCGACGACTAACAGCATCATTCACCTGCCAGCCTTGGCGAACGCTGCGCTCGCAGCAGACGCGTGTCATCCGATCTCTCCCCCCTTCTGCTCGGATTATCTCCGTCGTAATTAAACTTTCATGATCGATCTACCCTGTCCGTGGACCGGACACTCGAACAGGACAGGTGTAAGGGTTGTCGCCTTCTATCTCGATGATCCAACTCTGCCTCCTCGGAGATACCGTATCTTACAGCTCGTTAGTCATCGCCGATCGTTCGAACGAAACGCCCTTTCGATTCCAGCCTCTTTTTCTTTTTTCAAGACGATTCTTATTCTTACGAAAGTCTGATAAATACGATCGTACGTGGTAACTCGTACTGCTCGAATATCTTCTCGAGACTCGATAACTTTGCGTCAATTCGATCTATCGATTTTATCAAACGTCTTTAAAACGGAGTCGATCGTTCGACGAACCCTCGAATCTTTAAATCTTTAAACTCGTCGATACTTTGTTTTATCGGTTTAGGATCGAGCGATCCCTGAGATCCGATGTAATTCGGTTTAAATCGCGATCGCGAGGAACGATAGCCCCGAGTATCGGCGCGGAACTGGAGCAGAGGGTAACTGTGCAAGGTGTGCGCGGTGCAACCCGGTGTTCAAGGTAACCATAAGGCGACCACCACCATCGGAC
>NT_176678.1:527173-594309 GCF_000188095.3 Bombus impatiens | reverse complement strand
AACAGCAACCAGGAGCAGAGTCATCGAGAACACCGTGTGCCCAGGAAAGGTAGGAGAGCACCAGCGCGTCCGAGGGGTTAGCCGGTATGGGGAGTCAGACGGGAATACCGCGTGCACATGGGAATTTGAACGAGCGGGCAGAAAGTAAAGCGCGTTCGGTCGAGAGGAGGGCCCGCGATGGACTGGCCTCGCCAACCCAAGTCCTCCTACCTTTGGGATCAGGTCCCAGCCTCTACGATGTTACCTCTACGATCCTACCTCGTCTCTGTCGCTCTCTTTCTCGCTCTTTCTCTTTCTCTTTCTCTCTCTTTTACTCTAACTCCTGGCTACAACGTCCGGCTTTCTCTGTTTCTCTCCTCCGCTCTCACTTAACTTTCCTCCCTCTTGATACGCTCCCGTTCTCCGTCTTTCCTCTTCCTCTCTCCCTGTCCTCTCCCTCCCCCCCTTTAATCTTGCTCCTTCTCGTTCCGTCCCTGTTTCAGCGACCGTTCTCGCGGCCGTTTCGCCCGTACCCTCTCGCTTTGCTTTACTTTCAGAGTTACCTGTTGCCCAATGCACCAAACCCGTACGTCTATATTCGCTGGCCGCGTCAATTTCGCCTCTCGCTACCGTCCCGCCGCAACCACGGCTCTTCCAAACTGCCGCGACCTTTTTGGCCGTGCTATTCCAACCTCCTTTTCCCAAGTGTCGTCTCCCTTTTCGCGGTTTCACGGGATTGCCGAATGGCAGCATGAAAAATGGGTCAGAGCGGTTGATGGGTTTCGCGCGATGTGGAACGTGGAACGCGTTGACGGAAAGCTACCAGTACACCGCGCGTCTTTACGCGTTTATGGGAAATTTGCAGCTGCATATACACGTACAGAATGTACGTTGTATACGAAAGCGTATAAAACGTTGAGAGTGCAGTACTTGTGATACTTGGTACGCGAGACGATTCTCTGCTTACATTCCGCTTTTCCGATTATCTTCGTAACGATACGAATTTTCAGAAATATTCGTTACACGGTCGTTGTATTTATATTATAAAATACGCCATAGAATTTCAGAATTCTTATGTTTGCGTAATACATTTACCGGAGTCGCGTATTCCTGCTACCGACGCCACTCGAAACAACGATGTTAGAACTGTTTCAGATAAATTCCACGATGTGTTACGAGATATTCATACGCCATATGTCACGTTGTCGCGAGGCTGCAACACTCGGCATAAACGAGATATAATTCATTGTGCTGGATCGCAGGATCAACGAATTTCTAAACGGTGTTCCTTTTCTCGCACTAAGAATTCTTTTCCTCTTCATAAATACAATTCATCAGGCATACGGGAACGAATTGGATTCGTTGAAACTCGCGTTTCGCACATTCCTCGAATCATTTTTATCCATTAAGTTCAAGCAACGAATAAACATAGATACTTGTGCATTTCTAGTTTCGTTTTAGAAATGCAAAGATTTTCTGATCGGTTATCGATATCTGCGAAAAGACGAAAGAATAAGGAAGTTCGAAACCATAAAAGCAGTAAATTGTAATTAAATATCAAATCTTTCAAGTCCGAATTTTTTCCTTATTCCGCGAAAAATTTGTTTGAAAGTACGAAGACCAAAAACGCGTTTCATCCTGCAGTTTTGTAAAGGCAACAAATTTTCACACTAACATCCACTAAGATTCTAATCAATTTCATCGAAAATAGATAGAAACTACGAGCCAGAAAACGAGTTCTAAATTCAATATACCGTCAATTTATTCAAGGATAATATATCATCGCAACTAAGTTATATCGAAGTATCTTAGCCATCGAGTAATACAAAAAGGAAAAAATCAACGATTACAAATTTATCGTGTTTTCCCCGTATAATCTCCGAACTCGTTTATTATTTGGTCAATTAATAACTTGTTAAATACACACACGCAACACGGAGCGTGAAGAGGTTAAAGATCCAGTATTACGACATTCAGGTATATAAAATAGCAACGTTCCAGTAACAATGCTACTGAAATATGTAGTACAAGATCGAAGGTTTTAAAATTCCACAGAACTGGCTCAAAGGCTTGAAACAACGAGTTTTAAGCATCGAAACAATACTCGGGCGGGATACCCGGCGCAGGAACAATGCGATTTCGTAGTCTCACGTTATTCAGATAGGAAACAAATACAACGTCGAACGAATCGGTAGCCCAGCGTTGGAATTACGCGGTGCTCCTAGCTCGACTCCATTTATCTTTACGCACGTTCGCGTGAACTCGTGCCGCTGCCGCCACCGCACCAGGTATCCTAGTGTAAAATGCAAATATATATAGCGTTCCGCCTTAGATCGCCTATCGGCTTATTTATTACTTATTTCGCTCGGCGCTGTCCAATACAGAATGCCGGAACTTATTAATCTCGACGGATGTCTGTATTCGAGATGTGTACCGTCAATTTCCGACTCTACGCTGTTTCTCACGGACACGTTGTGTAACCTGGATACGTGGTGTCGAGATCAACGGATAAGACAAGTTAAGTTATTAAAAACGTAGAGTGATCGTACGTCGAAGAATATCGGAAAGTTGCGTAAAAGCGGTTATAGAATCTCTAGAGGCGTGAAACAGAAATTTTGGGTAGATGCGATTCTTTCGAGGATACGCGTTTATGTAAGCAAGGAACATAGATCAAAATTATTTCGAGAAAACTGACTTTCGAAATTTGTTCGATATATGCGAATCTGGCTAGTTACCGACTAGATACGAGTAGATAATCAGCTGGATTTTTTTCATTTTTCCACGTCTCGCGTTATTTGATAAACTTTTGGTAGTCGCTGTATATCGCAGATTATGTCACTATCCTGACGCCATTTTTCCACCCCCTACACGTTCAAATTTACTGGCGGTGCACGGTTGTGCAACCAGTCGGAATGACCGATACGTATCCCCGCGTGAGTTTTCGATCGTATCGCCGCGCGCTCATGATTCATTTCGTGGGTGGATCGGCCGATCTACTCGTTCGACTTGATGTACGAGGGGTGTGCCTCGGTTCTCGATCCTGAACAGTGAACGTCCACGTAACTGAAAACGCTCGAGCCATTCGCTTGGACGGGGATCTCTCCGCGATCAGCATCGGCAACACAGATCGGCAACACGATCTTATCCGCCTTCGACTCGTCGTATATTCTCGTGCAACGATGAGAAACGACGAATTATTAACACGGGCGTCCGAAATTGTCCGATATCGATCTTGGCTAGGTGAATTGATCCGAGATCGGGTGCGATGAATAGAAAAGGGTTTATCGAAGTTAGAATTACAGCCAAAAGGGAAATTCGAAATTTACCTTGGTTCAATTTGAACGCATAGATATGAAATGCACCGGTGAAAACGTATAGATATAAATCTAGACAAACGCTACGACGGATAAATATATGTACGCGCGCAACGCACTTTTTAGGACTTTATCCCAGTTATCGAATCGAAAGTGAATTTCTAACCTGCCACTCAGCTTTGCACGTACCTATAGAAATCCTTAGCCGAGATTCACTTCAAAGAACAAAAAATTCTCCTCCAATCTCGTCTAATGCGACTTTCCCCGCAGATTCAAACGGCATACAGCTCCTAAGAAACGCAATAAACTTCTTGTTAACAAATTGCCCAATTCCTGTACGCAAGAACTATCGTAAACTCTCGTAACTCGTACCATGTGCTGAATAAACATATCCCCGCCTAACGGCCGTAGCAATCAATCACACGACGTATCGCGAACAAGAAATGTACACTGTCGAATAAAGCTTGAACGATAAAAGGGTGAGAAACCGATTTAAAGGAGGCGAGAACGAGGCCAAAGAAGTCGATCGTACGCGAGAAAAAGCGGCGACTCGAACGCCCGATGAGGAAGATCTACGGCACGCATCTCCGCGTAATTTGATTGAACTCGCCGATACGCGGTTCGAGAGCTCGTAAGCAATAAAATGCCGGTTAAGTAATAGAAGCAAGGTCCAGTTCGAGTAATAAACTGTTCACAGGAATTAGAGTTGTCTTTTCGCGCGATCTCCGTGCTCGTAAAACGCCACTGCTCCTTACTATTGGGAAATTATTTTTCATCGGGACGTTCTCGTTCGTTTACTCGGACAAGCGAATCTGATAAGCGAATCCGCGCAAAAACTGTCAGACGAACATGTTACGCGACTATATGATAACTTTTACGATCTTGAGGTATAGCACAGTATTAAAAGCGCGTTTTAATGTTCGATCGAATCGCTTTTACTTTAAGTCTTTTTATTACGCGTATAATCGCGCGCAGTGGATAGAAAAAGTATAGAAAAATGGAAATTACTTGAATTTCTTAGACTTTGAATTATTCGGATGACAGTCGTTTGATCGATGAGCTAAGCACGTATAATTATATAGAAATTTTTATTGGAGATTAATGCTCCAAGGATATCTATCTATCTATCTATCTATCTATCTATAAACCTTTTTCGCATTTACTCGTTTAATCACTGTCCGCGATATATTTGTTCGTTTAAAAGAAACGCGACGAAATTGGAGAAATCGAGCGATCGTTTGGTTCGGCGTCTCGAGCGCGTGCGTTCAGAACAGTTCTAGATGTTTCGGTTTTAATATCTGCCGCTTATTTTACGAGCCAAGAAAAATTATATCTCGTACAGTCCATCTTTCTTGTCAAACTCTCAGTCTCTAAATTCCACAAACCCTAATCACGTAACAAGCTCTTATATCCGATACCTCGTAAAACGAAAACTATCCTAACATCGTTCATTCCCGGATCATTTCTAGATCCACTCCCCTCGAACACTCCCCTTTTTCAGGAATACATTTTCATAACTCAGCCCACTCTCTGCATCCCCCTTGATATAAAGTATCCTATCCTCGTAGTTTACTATCATTCGACGCGATATTAACAATAATTTGTTCACCAGATCGAGAAAGAAAGGAAACAAAAGCGTAGCAAGGGAGTGTCATAAGCGACATATTTATGTCCGATGGTCAGGTGAGCTCCGTAACAGTTCTCAGTGCAGTCGGCAATTTTCTTGTCGTTATAGTCGCGCGACATGCGAAGAAACGCGAACGGGAATTTTTATTCAAAACGAATGGACAAGTTCCCTTCGATTTTCCAGGAAACGTGCCGCGTGTAGGTCCTGAATAAATTCGATTAATTGTATATCATTATTGGGTAATTGCATTCGCCATATGTTCTTGGTTCTAAGGGGTTCCGTAGTCTTTTGTGAATTTTATACTTACGCACACTGCGCAGTAACAGATATCGAATTGCGATCATCGCGATTATCGCTAGAGCAAAATTTTAAGCATCGCTTTCGTTATACGCACAGATAATTTCATAACCTTTGTTTATACTCAAAATACGAATTACTCGGCTGTAGAGTACAGCGTAACTCTGTATTCACGCTCCAAGTACGAACACTTCGATGTTATAAACCAGTTTATACGATTTACAATATGGAACAATTGCATCTAAGCGGTCAAGCGAAGTATTCTTGGCAACAGACGCGTGAAATTCGTCGATAATCGGACGCAATAGGAGAGAGAAATTGAATTTTATCCGGCCATTCGGCAGTTTGATTGCCAGCACAAAGCCGATCGAGTACGTGCCGGGCGCCGCGATCACAGCTATTCCATCGTTTTATTGAAACGACTCGAACAAACGGCAGGAATCATGTCTGGCTGCACAGCCTGTCGCTTCGGACACTCGGCTCGCTTACACAGGATATCCCGTAATAGCTGCTACAACGATCAAATACAAGGCAATTCAATGTTAAACAATAATCGAAACATACGTACAAGCTTTTTTTTTTGTATAAAATTTCGTTCCTTAAGGAAGATCACAAGCGAAAAACGCGAGAGGCACGTTTTTACTTTTTTAGACGAGTCATTTTAAAATTCGATACTTTGCTACAAACAGATATATCTCATCTCAAACTCCTTGTGCATTTTCATAGAAAATTAACTCGTTCATAATCCGATACGATATACCACATCTTGATACAAGAAACATATCGGAACATGAATCACACGAATACTAGAGCCAGAATTTCAAAGAATCTCTACCATGTTCGAGCGAAGAATGGTTCGCAAACAGGGAACCACCGCTACTCGATCAGCAACACCGACGGGAAAAAAAGAAAAAAGTGCTAAAATCAACACGTAGGAAATGCTTCTGTATCGCAAGAATCATCGCAACACTGCAACGCATGCAACGCGAGTGTTATCGTTCCACGCGATAAGAGGCCTCGGTCCATCCGAGCTCTCGGGACCGGAAGTCGCGCGTTACGCAATCCTCTGGCTCTGTTTGCACAGGACCGGAGGTGAAGATCTCGCGTGCAACGCGAACACATTGTAGATTTCCCGTCTTATATTCGCGCGTGCGCGCGCGACCATTCTTCTCCATTCTCTCTGCGGTTCCCCTTTTCCTCGTGACCATCGTAAAAGCGTTTACTGCCTGCCGTGAATTTTTGGCAGCGCGGATTTCACGTGGCGACGCCTTAATGGGACGTCATTAGCTTTATGATATCGCGTTATTTATATCGCGACCCAGCGGTCGCGATTTTATGGAGAACCAAGCGTAATAATGCTGTCACCTGAAATTCGCGCACGAGTGTATAAGGCCGTTCGCAAATTTGCTTTTGGTCGATGTGCTTTAGGTGGTTGTAAATCGATCATCGATGGCTGACCGTGACTGTTCGGCAACGCTTTACGGTGCCAATTCGTTGCTATTGTAGTAACTCGCGTCGTTCTTTCTGGTATAGTTTGTCGAGAGTATTAGACGAAGATGAAGCTTGTATTTGGATTGATACTGTGGATGTTATTGCGCGGAGAATAGAATTCACCGAATTCTATTCAAGGAGTAGGAACGATAAGAAAAAGGAAATTATCTTTCAAAGTTTGATATAATTTTTAGTATTCCTAGAGATGTATCGTAGATATATGGTACAATAAGTACGATATAATCGTACGTAAATGCTGAATGTTGCTACATAACGCGAGAAGAGCAACATACGCTGTTGCGACGTTAGAGTAATACCTATCGCGATTTGATATCGACGTTTACCGGAATATTATAGAGCATTATCGTAATGAGACTGCAATATTACAGAGCAGGACTGTGTTATTAGTTAACCCTTTCGCAACGACAACTTTGACGAATAGCTATTGTAGTACACGACTATGCGTTTGACGTACGAACAATAGAACTACGATAACACATGGAACAGAACTAAATCTAACGAGTGTCGATAACATAGCGATCGAATACATATATAACGGACGATAACTACAGTCGATACTATTATTCGGCATCCATTCGATCGCTCCACGTCAAAGACGATTAAAACGCTTGAAATTCTTTTCGTTCTCAGCTACTCGGCGATTCAAAACGTTAGAAGAAGACGCGTTAACCTTTTCATAATCATTATTTATGCTTCGCAATCTGATTTATCTAAAACCGCGTTACTTCTGACTTTTATGGAATTGCACAATTCCGCGAACAATACATAGTTTAGATAGGGATGCGAATTGACTAAAAATTCATAAGAGAAAATAGGTTTGCATCGAGATTAAATCTCAATTAGATGTGTTGCACTTTACGAGACCAGTTATACGAGAAGCTAATGAATGTACTCTACACTATGATTATCTAGTCATCGGCACTTGATCATAGTGCTTCGTGTTTTCAATGAAGTTTAGCAAACACGTACGCTTAACGGACTACGGTATCAATCTTATTAGCTAAACGTTATTAGAAAATGCCAGATATTGATATTATAAATGAGAAATCGACGTTATTGATTCGATAACGCTAAAGCCACTAATATCCGGAAAAAAGTATTGCATTATAAATTATTATTAAAAAAATTGTACAACGAGATCGTGTGGAATTGTTATTATTTTCCCAATATAGGGGATATTCTTTCAAGCAACGATATCTCCTATCGAAATCACTTTCACTCTTTCCTCCGATGCTTTACATATTCCACTTTGATTCCACGTAATCTGTATCGTTCTTATTACGTTCTCCCCACGCTTACAGAGGAACGAAGTAAAACAGTTCAGGTATAAAGTGTGAAGAAGAACGCGTTTACGAGGTTGGGTTCAGGCACTCCCTTAAATAAGTTATTTCACCTTCTCTAATTCGGCTCCTATGATGCCTTTAGATCCTTCAGTCCATTCTACGCATTTTACGATTACGACATGGTTTTAACGGACGAATCGTTAAAATTCTCTGAAAAGGTCCACCGAAGGCAGTGAAATACTCTTTCGTTTTCCTGACACTGAGTCAGCGAAGTTCTTCGTCTTTAGCATAGATCGAACACGTTACGAGATCTCGGCCTCCTTTATTTTTCTTATGTACGGGCGTGTAATATATTTAAACAGCGATCGTTGTTATATACGAGTCATCCCCGTTATTTGTTTTATTTCTACGACGAGACCGAAAGACGCAGAATAAGCACGAAAGAGAAAAAAGAAGACAAATTATAAGCTTCGATCGACGTTTCTACGCGTGATTCGTTTTAGATTCCAATTTGTTTGGGCTGCTTCGATCTCGGTGAAGCCGGTTCATCCAGGTTCCACTGTATTAAAGGAATCGTCGTATACAGCGAACGTGAGCCGTTACGAGCCGATGATTCGAGAGATAGGAGCTTTACGACGATGCCGATCATATTGTTCCATCACGAAATTAAGTCGGAATGCGTTGTCAGTTGACGCGACAGGCGGATATGACAGCGCCTTTATTCAGGCACGTGTGAGGTAAACCGAGCAGAGCGGTGATTTAATCGGTGAAACAAAAGCGACGGAACTTGGTCGTTTCCATCGTGCATTTTCGTCGTTTGACGATCGCAATATGTCGCCAGTAAGTCGACAACACATATTTATTATTCTGATAAAGTATTTTAATACGCTGTACGTTGTTGGAACGTACAACGTGAAACTCGTTGTAAAAAAGCTTTGTTACCAGTTAGGGTACCTTTTTCGAATTCAATAGATATATTACAGCGAACACGCTAACATAGGTAGTTCGACCATGATTACGTTTTCTAGTTGAAAAGGATCTATCTCGCATGCGACAAAGATATTCAGCGAGAATACAGATTATACGGCGCTATTCTAATGCAAATTCTATAAGCTCGTAGTTAACACTGCTGGAAGCTTCCAGGTGTGAACTACGTCCTTTTTCGAACAGTGTTTTGACGTTTCGGATCGCGTCTAGCTTTGTTAGGGATTTAAAACTACGTTCTTAAATTCGATAAATACAACTTCGATCTTTCTCTCTCTCGTAATAACGTCTATCATTGAAACGATTGATCGATCGATAACGTTTACAAAGATTCGTATCGGCTACTAAAAAATGTTTTTAAGAAAAGAAAAGAAAAAAGAATAGAGGAAAGATCATACAATTAACTCGAAACAATTTTAAAGGTAAGTAAATAACTTTAGAATAATTTTAATAAAACCAAATCATGACACGCAAATTACTGCGTACGAACTTGATCTTTCTAAACTTAGAGTCAACGAATAAATAATACGTATAATCGCTTCGATATAAACTTCTTCGCCAAATTTGGCAATAAAACGAAAACTTGTTCGAAGAAGTTTACGCCATTCCATTCTATATCATTTTTTAACAAAAAGAAAAGAAAAGCAATCTCAGCCATTGAACTTACAGAACTTTGAAACTGTACAGCGTTCACGCTCCCCCTCCCCCCATACACACACATCCTGCATTATCGTTTACAAAAGACGCTCAGGATTCGAACCTAAAAAGCTGCTCCCGTAGAAAGCGGAGAAAAAAGAAGGAAAAAAAAAGAAGTATCCAGCCTGTGTAGCTGTTGGAGTATCGCGTATCGCACGAACCCTACCCTTGTTTCTCTATTATGTCCGTCTTTTCACACAATTTCGATGTTACTCCCCGCCCCCTTGACCCGTTCCTCTTTCCCGCGCGCTACCGCATTTCTCCCAGCGGCTAACATTCCACCGGCGATTCCTTTCTCCGCGTTTCTATTAGCGGTTTGTATTTCGAGCAGATGTTTCGCCGACACAATGGCCGCTACACGGGTTAGCCAGTTTCAGCCTCGTAACGGCATTGTTGCGTCGTGATATAAAAGATCGGGTCCACGACCCTCCAGCCTTCTCGACACCCCGAAGAAAACGTGTTTATACACGGCGTTACGAACGAATCACCTGCGGCACACCGAATCGATCCTCGTTGGAGGTGAAAGGACCTCGAACAGAGAGCTTAATCCGACCGGGTAATCGGAGCTGATTTCCGAATGTTTAATTGACAGAGAGTGGACGAAGCAGCGTGGCTTTGTTATTCCGTTCGATCGTATTCGTTGAAATACTAACACGAAAATTTAGAGAAAATGTGTTCGCTTTGAGAATAGGATTATCGGAATTGTTAAAACGACCGCGATTCGCGATAGAATATTTTTTAATTATTCCTAGAAAATTAATATTCGGCATAATGTAACTCGACAAAATGTTCGAAAGCCTCTAATACGATGCAACGATATTGAGACAAAGTAGTAATAATCATTGTGCGTAATTTTATCGAGAAACTTAATGTACTTCTTCTTCCTTTTCCGCCCGATAAATTATCTCGAGGAACATCCCATGGCGAAAAAACCGTTGCGAATCGGCGACAGCATCGGAGGCCAAGAGAATTCGCGAGCAACCCACCCGGAAATATGATCGTCGCCGATGGTATCGGCGCATATCCGGTCGCGATCGTGCGACTGTAACTCGCAACGATGTGGCGGCGCAGATGCGAAACAAACGCCGAGAAAAAGAGAAAGATAGGAAGAAGAAACGAAGGGTGAAAGAGAGTTTGACCGCACCGTTAGTCATTGGCTGCTAACACGGCAAAACCAACTCCTTTCCAGCGTGGGTCGTACGAGTATTTAATAGGAAGCAACGAGCAACAGGTCCAACCGAGAGTCGCTTGGGTTACGCCCATTCGAACGCGTTCTCGGTCTTGGAACCGCTATTTTCTCTTTATCGGCGTGGCTTTTCTCCCTTCTACGAGCAGACCAGCGACTAAACGGAAGCCAACGTTTCGATTTGCCGTCACAAGTTGGCACAAGAGGTTCATCGACTCGTATCGTCGAGCGACTAACACGCTTCTTTTCGGTTCGTTACCACGGGAAAGAGAGACGTTCAAACCGTAGAAAAAATATCACTTTGTTCGTTAAAATAGTCGTTTTCGTACATAATCGTGTCTGGTGAACGAGAGGATAAAGAATATCGGTCTCGTAAAAGCGTAGAAACGTCCGTAATGTCGCCTCTATAGTCTGCCTGTTTCTAACTTGCTCACTCTACTGACGATAAAATCTACGTAGATTCAAAAAGATTACGCGTATTACGAATTCGTATTTACGTACATAGGAATTTCATCGACTATTTCAACGAATAAAGCGATTTGTTCTACGTCTACCTTTCTGTTGTATTTTTTTTTCTTTTTCTTCTTTGGCGTCAAAGAAGACAAGACTTTCTTAGTTACCTGATAATTTAGGTATATTTTATCGCGTGCATTTCGCTTGAAGATACTATATGCGATACATTATACGAAATGTTATATATCGAATGGTACGAATATATCCTACGAGTATATAAAAATTTATAAATCGAAAAAATGTGATACAAGTGTTATATAATGCGTTATAAATTAAACGTTTTAAGCATAATATTGTAAAGACAACGATGAAATAAAGTAGCGATCCATCGTTTCTTGAACGTATAATCAGTCTTACAATTAGTTAGAAATACAAATGATATATCCATGAACAGTGTTGTATAATTAGAAGTATCGTATACTATAATCTTATTTGTTCTTCAGAAGCAAGATACGCAGGTGCCATTGAAAATTAATGCCACTTATAACCAGGACAATGGACCGGCGGTCCCTACAATTTATTTAAGTGCTATTTCCTAAGGAAAACACTCGGCTCACGGGTAACCTAGGCCTGGGAGTCGTAGAATTCTGTTATCTGTCAGCAGTTGTAAATGGGCTTCCACGAAATTAAAGGCTGTCCACGTCAGACTTCTTCGTATTTAACATAATTGCTCGAAGACTGAACTACTTTAACTTTCGAAAATTTTGATCTACAGACCACGGCAATCGTTCGTTTCTAATTGCGTACGTACTATAATTATAACTACATTTGCTTTCGATAATTTAACTTCACCGCGGAATTATCATTAAATTGCTGTCAAAATTAATAGGTTAGATTTATAGCTGCGTGTTATTAAAATTTATACTACAAGAGTTACGTAAACGTTTCGACAAATTTTGTTTCTTCGATGAAAAGAAAAAAGAGGACAAGCAATCGGAAGTTAAAGATCTTCTATCTTTATCGTTGATCTCCGTACATAGAAAAGAACCTTGCGCGTTTATATAAAATCACGTTAATATTAACAATCCCAATCCCATTCCCAACCGCATTAGGATATTTTAATGGAATCAAAGACGGTTAAACGATCGACGAACAGTCAAGTTGTAACAACGAGATGAAAATATTCAATTTCATGCGTCCATCTATCGATCTATTTTAATATACAATTAAATCGCGAAACGTGCGAACTTGCATAAATATGTGCAGGCTAGCAACGATACGTTAAAAGAAGTCGAAACTCTATCTATCTGTGTATCTAATCCGCGCGTTTCCATTCACAAATTCACCCCTCTGCCATCAAGCGAGTACGTTGTACGTTGGTTTTCCTAGCTTCCGTCGAGCAGAAACAGCGGGGGTATAATAATTCGTGCAGAGAGAGGCCGAACGGTGCGGTAGGTGCCGTCTCGCGAGACGAAACCAATTTTCCACGAGGCGCGATCACGTCGCTCGTTGTTTTTATCGTTACCTCGCTCTCTTCTTCTCGCTCGGGAACGCGGAGAACGAGCATCCACGCGAGCTCCACTGGACGATGGAAGATGACTCGGGCAAGAAGGGAGAAGAAGGGAAGAAATTTTAAGGAGCGAACGAAACGGAGTCCCGGTGATGGGCTCTCCGGGGATCTCTTTAAAGTGCCGCGGCCTTTCGATAATTAGAGGGCAGCCATTGTTACACCCGGCTTCGAGGAGTGCTGGCGACCAAAGTGAGAAAGGAACGAAAAGAGGGTGGGGACGATGGAAGAGGACCAGCCTCGCAGACGGCGAAACGAGCACGCTGCTTCTCTCTTTTTCTCATTTTCGCTCTTTCCTACTTTCTTGGCTTCGTTTTCTCTCGTCCCTTCTCTGTCTGTCCTTTTCCCTTGGTCAATGCGTTCGCGGAGCCTCCGCTTCGAGAAAAAAAAATCGCCCCTGCCCACGGAAATACGTGATTTTTAAGGGCCGCCACGCGATACCACGCCGTCCCGAGTAAAAGAAAGATCGTGAGAACCGCAGGAAACTGGGAACGCCGCTACGCGTAAATCGACTGCCGCGATTGTAATTTTTCGGTAATGCGAGGTGAAGTATGGGCAAACAGATTTTCGATCTTTCCATCGTTTGAGAGAAAATTTCGTCCTACGTTTGATTTCTTTTTTACGAAGCTCATCTTATCATGGTACATCAGCGTTCGCTTCGTCTTAACCGTTGCGTCGTTTGGTTCGAGCTTAGTCGTCCCATTTTTCGAACGATTTTCAACGTTTTATCAGCGTCTCGATCAATTCGAGACATACGGTTCGAACACAGTCACGGCAAAAGCTAAAGTCATCGCTAGAATACGTATCGAAAAACCAAGTACTCGATGACTCGTGAATATTACCTACATCTCCAACCTAACCGATCTAACCTAACGCATCGAACAAGTGGAAAAACATAGCCTCCCCCGGTATCCTTAACAGGCTCTCTCGTCCCATTTACGACTTCTCCGGCTCGAAAACCCGGTACAGAGGCCTTATTCCTTCGGCCGAAGCTCGAACAATCGCGAAACCACTGGTTCAGCCAGCAATTACGTTTAATCTGTACGCCGACTGAATTATCGAACTCCGCTGGAGAACGCAAAAACCGTCTTTATTGAATCTCCGCGGTCGTAATTAAATTATCGGGCGGCGTTCGCAGGAAAGCATCGATTAGCCATTAGAAACGGAACTTACCCGAGTAACAAGCGGCTGATCCCCTTCATCGTCGCTGAATCGAGCTACCTAAGGACTGCCGTTTCCCATCTTGCGTCTGAAAAACTGGCAACCGGTCGCGAAAGCGGATCTTTCCCTCGATCTCCCGCGCAGTGGCTTCCTTCTTCCAGATCCACGATCGGTCACACGAACGAGTAATTACGCGCGATCCGCGTTTTCATAAATCATCGAGCGCAACCCGATAAAACCGGCAACGCTTTCTCCGCGACGAAAGAATGCCGTCGATCGAGCCACGAGATTTTGCGACGCGCTCTGGATCCTTTGGATCCTTAAACGACGCGGTAGCGATGTTTAATGGCGGACGGAATCGGCATTTGATAATGACAACTTCTGTTTCTTTGAACTGGAACAACGGTGGAAGAGTTTGGTATGCACGCGAAGGAATTTGGACCAGTCTTCTTCTTCCAACTTATACGACTCTTTTTACGGTTCGTCTAATTGTTTAGAGTTTTGTTCGGAAGAAACGATTCGCGTTATCGTTGCGAACAACGCGTAGGTTTTTGCTCTTTAGTCGAATTTCTGGCGAATTTGTGTCGACGATCGCCCGATCGAGTTTTCAGGGTGCTGGGATTGATCGGTCTTCGTGTTATTCGGGAGCAATGAACGTTGCTAGGCATAGTCTTTCTTTTTTTAAGTTCGTCCAAAAATGTTTCTAGAATAATCACCAAATATCTTTTCTCTCGCGATCGTTCTACCAGTATATACGCTGTTAAAGCTCGCACCGCACTCTCTTAAAATGGTTATGAACAAGTCGATGATTGCCTTCCAAACGAGTTATCGTTAAAACTCGTCCTTAAAAAGTTTCTCCCCTTTGAATTCTTCTTAAAATCGCGCGAAGAAGCTACCGAGTGCGTGATCGATGTTCGAGGGATCTAAGTAAGCTCTTCTTCTTTCGTACTCCTTAAAAGCGTACCGCGGCAGTCGTTCACCGCACCATAGACATTTCAGGGATCTAACATTAAAGTACATGAGTTTCTTGCTTTTAATTGCTTCGCTTCGAGGAAGAAGTTGTCGAGCGCGATCTAATCGACTTTGAAAGACGTTTGAATCCTCTTTCCTTCAACCGCATTCAGGATTGCTTCGCAGAAACTAGCGATTGACTTTGAAGTCGCAGAAACTATTAGGTCGCGATTTATAATATCCACGCTGATCTTTTCGAATATCCTCTCAATAGTAAATTCGCACTTTTCTTTAGCCAGTTGTCTCTAAAATTCCAAAAGTGACCAAAGGTAGATAACTTTTACGAACAAATCCCGCCCCTTTTCTTAGATCCTATCTCTGAACGTTGTTTGACGTCGCGTCGTTTAACTTGCAAAATTCACTGGAAATTCGAAGCAAAAATTTGCAATATATTTCAATTTGCAATTTATCTCGAGAACCGTCCACAGGCTCGAGTTCGAAATCGAAACTTCCTGCGACCATGCTAAGAGCACTGGAACAAGTCACTTATTAAAAAATTCCTTTATTTTTTTTCGAGCCAATCGCGTTTGAAATTACGCTCGAAACGCGAGAACAAACCTCTAGACACGCGATGTTCGCGTTCGAAAGCGAAAATCACTAAAGACCAGAGAGCGAATGTATTCGCGTTTAATTAATGTTCGGTTCGATCTAGAAGCGTGAGTCACGAGATAAATCGTGCTGACTTTTCAAGTAACCGGTGGTTACAAGCCGACAGCCGGCCGATCACTACAATTTACCAAAGTTCTTGCACTCCTCTTTTGCCCCTGTTTCCAAGCAAGGGTTAAGAGTGGAACGAATAAATAGCCGTCTCGTTCTGTAGCGGCAACAGACGTTACACTTTAAGACATTGAAGCATCACGACGACTTGGCTCTTCCATCCTCTTAGCCGAGATATCATTATCTAGAATCAAACCACTTCATCCCGGAATAGCTTCATCATCTCGCCACCTTTTTCGCGAGAAATTGTTAAAGACCGACGTTGAATCTGTCGATTTGCGTATTAAAGTGTAACGATTGCTCGTGAAATTGGCTTTTTACACTCGTTGTAGATTACGATTTTAACCTAACTGCGATCGTTCTGGCATCCTATAGCTTGTTAAATCCCAGACTAGTTTGCTTTCGTTCAACGTCTGTTTCCACGGTATCTCGATTCTCTTTTTAGCGGCTTTGCTTAATCAGATCTATATTTGTACAATTCGCTTTTGTTTATTTCAGTGTTTCGCTTACGATGCGAATTACTTTGATTTTCCTGTTATTCGCGGCAGCTTTTACCTTTAGCTTCGATACGCGTTGAGAATGAATTTGACGAAAAAGCGCTGCTTCGAGAGGGAAACGTTTAAACGTTATTCTTTGCAAAGATAAAAGTGTTTTAAAAGCTCTACGGGATTCCAAAGTTCGGCTATATCGCGTACAGTCTTCGGTCATTAATACTGGGTCGTTTGAATTATTCAGTCGAGTCGAGATTATTTCGAGAAAATTTCACAACGAAACTGCTCGTTTTAAAAATAAAACCGATCGATGGTCTCTGAAATTCGACTTTCTCACTCGCGTTTACCAGCTTTCGATCGCGGATTGTTCGACAAAAATGACCAATTCGTAAAGAAAATTTTCAACGTCGTTTCTCGCAAGATCTCCAAAATTCTCAGCTTTCGTACGATCATCGGCTTTCGATCGTGAAACGTTTTGATCGTTCGTTCGGCTCGGATTTTATTCAAAAAGATTCAAAAAGATTCAAAAAGATTCAAAATGTCATCGTTCCATTCGAAAGACCTCGCTACGACTCCGGAACAACGATTCCTCGAACCACGACAATTTCTTCGATCCTAATCACCACCGTTTTCCTCCGTATCGACTCTGCAACACTTTCACGCACCAAATCTCATCACTCACTTTCCGATATTCCTCTCCAAAAGAGACCATCTACACCACCACTAACGATCGATTATCTTCGCTCGTCGATTATACGAACAATCACCGTCAACCGCTCGATAATCCCCACAAGGTTCCTCCAACTTCCTCAAAGACCCCGTTAAACAGTCCGCGATCCGTCATCCTGCGCTTCGATCGCTCGCAGACTCTCGAAACGATAGTCTTCGACCATCTCGTTGATCCACCGACTCGCAACGAGTTTACGAAGAAGCCACGTTTATTGGGAGGGATTCCTCGATGAGAAATTAAGGGCGAGTGAAACTCGCGTCTGGGATCAGACCTTGGTTCGTTTCGAGTCGGATGATAATTGGCCCGGTACGGTAGCCACCGTTTCTTTGATAACAGGTTCTCCGGTTTCGGTGTTCTCCGTGTTCCGGGCCGCGTATCGCGCATGCGTTCGTCCTTTCGCGTCTACTCCACGGCGAGGAGGTCGTAAAGATAATGCCCACATGCCAGCCGGCAAACAGACCAGAACGGAAAATTTAGTCATCTCTCTCTCTCTCTCTCCTCCCACCCTCCTCTCTCTCTCTCTCTCTCTCTCTATACACCCCCGCTCAAAAGTCTTGGGACAATTTATTAATAAATTATTATATTTGCTTCAAAATTGGAAAAGCTTAAGGAATTATCCTTTTCGACTCTTTCGTCCTGGTTTTTATCCTTTTGCTTCTTTTAAGAAATCGATAACGCTAGACTAGACACGCGAGTGGAAGATATATGAAAGTTGCGCAGAAATTTCAAAGATTGGAACATAAAGTACCGATAAATGCCATTTAACGTCCTCCAACTATCGTCCATGTATTATACACATCGCGTATGTATTTCGAAAGCGTCACAGCTGAAAATAATTCGCCGCTGTGTTAGAAGAAGATGGAAACCGACAAAGGGCGAACCAGAGGACTAAAAATGAAAAAGTACAAAAATAATATTTGACCGTCGTTTCCTACGAATCGTTCGATCGTTGCGATATATGCGCGAAAAAATGAGATTTCCGCTACCGTGACTAAACGAGTCTATGTTGGTTATCGTCGCGATTATATCGTCCAACGAAAAGCCAGTTCTTCGCGAAAGTATTCGTTACATTCGTAGAAACCTTAATATCACGCGTTTCGTACGAGACATCTTGCCCTAGCACTTTTGAGCAGGAGTGTACATCTGTATATTGGGAACGAGCGATCGTTCGCAACGATTAATTCCTTTCGTTAATTTCGGTCGGGTTGCCGCGTTTGATCGGCCCGCGACATCATGTGGGCCCCTGAAACCACCCCGTTGCAGCTCTCGACAAACCACCATCATCGTGATTTTGCCTTTTGAAACGGTCTCGTCGGTTTCTTGGTTTCGTTGAAACGCGATTAGCTCGGTTCACGTGATCCCGTTTGTTTGCGCGTGTGCGATCGTTTATCGCGCAGATTCGCGTTCAACGCGGCACGATTCAATTTCGTCGGGCAATTACCGCGACCACGAGCGAGTCTTCCGCTATGATTTTTGCCAGCGAACCCATCGGGCTGCTTTTCTCTTTTTCTTTCCAGAGATTACTCGGTCCGTTTCGTGCGGCTTGTTCGCCGCATTTTTCTTCCGGATCGGCAATTTGGTTTTTATCGAACGTTTTGTCAATCGGTTTGTCGAAGTTTGAGACAGGTGTTTCGAGAGTTATTCGAGGCGTGATTAAGCGTGCAGGAATTTCACAGAGCAAGGAAGGTTTTCGAGTTATACGCTCGATAGGAATTTATTTATACTCACGCGTATATAAAATAGTTTAAAAGAAAGCAACTTGTATCGTCTTAAACTTCGAATATTTTCCTAACGTATTTCGCCGATAACAAGGGAAAGTCGTAAGGGTAAAAGGCGAAACGATATCTCCGATATACCCTTGTGTACGTTGGCGAAAGAGCATAACGCGCTAGAAACGTGTTAGTCGACTTGATGGGGTTAACAACACATTATAGAAGAATCTCAAGCATTCGTGGGGTTTGTGCTCTAACTCATAAAATTGATCGTGAAAATTCTCGTGTCGTCGAGTTATCATTTAAGAACCATTAACTATTTAACGATTATAGCTAAACGATCGTAAGCTAAGATTACAAATTATACGTACATGTTTCATCTGAATCCTGTAGTGCGTTTCGTTCTATCTAGAAAATACGGTGAATTCGGAACAGCGAGATAATAAAAGAGTTCAGGACACTCTGTATATGGGTTCACAGTCGTAAAAAGGTTAAAACGTTTCTTTCGAACTTATCTAAAGAGCGATATATTTGAAATATCGAAAACACGTTTCAAAAATACCTAACTTCTTAGTACATCCGGTTATAAAATTTCTAATTGGTAATACGTTTCGCTTGTATATCCCTTCGCGTTATAGCTTTAACGAAAGAAAAAGCAAAATATGTATTTCGAAATAAATCTCCCATCTTTCTAATAGAGAAGCAAAATCATTAACGCGTTCGTACTCTTGTTATCGTATTTTTAAAAGCCAACGGATTAAAGCGAGACTTTACATGCCATTTTTAAACATCTATCGCGCTTATCGGATATCACAACGTTCGTGTTACGCTCGATTTGTAAATCGAATTTTCCAAAATTTAATTAATACCCTGCGATTTAGGTGAACATGCAAGTTAATACACAGCGTAGCTAGCGGAGTGGAAAGCGCGTTTAGTCTCGCATAAATCAAATCGTTCCGTGGCACGGCAGTGTAATTAGCGGCTCATTAACGATGTTAATTTATCGGCCTACTTGTCGCAAAGTGATTCGATACCAGTTAGATCGCTTCGTAATTATTCGAACGGAACGGTTTTCGTTTTTCTAATTTGGACACCGGTTCCCTCGCGACGATTTAGTTATGCAAAACAATTCACAGAGGGGCCCCGATCGATATCCTAACCAGTTTTCTATCGGCGTTCCGACCGATCGAAAATTGAATTGTTTACGCAAAGTTGGACTGTTCGCCAAATAGATTTGATCACTTGGCAACAAAAGCAATCGACTGTCACGATTTTTACGTCGCAATTTCTCCCTTGTTTCAACAAGCGGAAAGATTTTGACAGTTCGAAGAAAAACCCTATGACGCGCTTGAGACGAAGAATCGTGAATATCAATCTGTCCCTTAGATACAGAATTATTTGAACACGCTGCAACGTTAGAACCGAGGCTGTAAAATCAAATTTAAGAATTCCATTAAAAGGCCATATAACACGAACCCCGGGGAATTAACAAATCCCATGTAACCCTGTCGGAGAAGTTTCCATTAAACAAACTACCAAGATCTCGGTGAAGGAATAAAAAGAACGTTGTATATTTTACCAAGGCGAGTTCTACGGACGGTCAGCGTTGAACCGCCGTAAAACATTCCGCTAAAGTGTGTTCGCATTCGCCTCCTAGACGCGGATCGTCCTCCGCTAAGATCCTGGTGAAGAAAAGCTGGCGAAGAAATGTCGTGCGTCTAATCGTGAACGTAAACACAGAACTCGCGTTCAGGCTCTCGCATGGTCCCACGAAATGTGTTTTAACGACTGCCGCACACGGTGCATGAGCCATAAATGTTGCGCCGACCCGGGGATTCGTGTAATAGCCACTAAAAGCAGCCCTCGTCCCTTTATGGACCGTAAAAGCTCGGATATTTGGAACGAGGAAACCGTCGCTTAAAATTTAAGCAGAAGCGAGCCGCGATCGTCCTCGATGGGCCGACGACTCGTCTTTTCGGAGTCGTCACACCGCGAAAAACAAAGTTTTCTTCGTTTCTCCGTTCTTCGAGTTTGAGAAGAAAGTATTTTTTAGATCGTTAGGTAACGATAACGAAGATCTTGATTGACACTGATTTAGTATTAATTTCTCGTTTTCGCCAAAAATCGCGAATCTGTCTTTGGTAGAATCGGCGCACGATTAGGTATCACCCTGTATAACGATGTAACTCTTTCGTACACGATCGATGTACGCAAGGCATACGAGGGCACGGGAAATATATCGGCCTGTCGGCTCTTTCAGAGAAGTTTCGCGTAGGCGCACAGGTCCGTTCGAGGCAGAGATCGTTTAAAAGGGGATCCACGACTTATTAGGCACCGACATAGCTTCAATTCGCGGCCTCTATTAATACATGCTAGCCGATTTACTTTTCTGCCTGTTTACACCCTACTTGCGTCGCTTGTTTTTCGCGCTCCACTCGATTTCCGCTCGCCTAACTAATTGAATCGCCGATTATACCAACATGCAATTTCCATCACCGCGTTCTGCCTTCGTATCGAAACCATGGATAATTGCGCCAGTCGTTGCAATAATATTTCTAATCGTAAAGAACAATTTACGCCAAGGTAAAATTTGTTCTCGACTGTTCGCTCGAATTACGAGATATCGTACGTTCTTCGAACGTTTCGTCCGTTTAAGAAAATCGAACGGACGAGACACGAGTACTACGCTAACGTGCTTTTGAACGAGGTTTCTATATTCTGATAGACTTTTTTTATCGTAGCACACAAGCAGCCTAAAAATAAAAGTCTGAAGATACAATCGTTAAATCCGTGTAATATTCTGCGAAACTTTCATTTAACCTACAGATTCTTCCTTTCAATTTTATCGTTTATTAATAAATTTTATCATTTGTCGATAAATCGTAAATGACTTCATCTTGTTTATCTCGTTAACATCGAAACCACGTTAAATAAGATTTCCTCGATAAATATCAAAATCGAAAACACAAAATATCTCATTGTTTGTAGATAAGGCGTTAAATTTATCGAAAAGACAATTGTTTCAACATGAATCCTTAAACCAAGGAATTCGGAACTTAACGATCGAAATATCGATCGATCAAGAAGCTGCGTGGAATCACGAATTCGATACCGATCTCATCCACGTGCTTTCACGCATCGGCTATCGGAATCTATGAATATTAATCGATAAAGATTAACCCCGAACGAAAATGGTCGATACCAACCACGTTACGATTACTTGTTTTATGCCTTCAAGTGCATAGAAAATGGCTTCTATATTACCGAACCTCTTATCGTAAGACACAGAAATTTGCCTCGAACGAAAAATCCTTCCGCCTCTTTTATGACGAATTATGTTCGTAACTGCAGACTACATCTCGATTATAATGGTTGAGATCATTACGATATACGGAATATACGATTCTGTAACTACTGGCACAACTACGACCAGACTGATTCTACGTGAAAAAATAAATGAAGAACACAGAATGAGATTTATCTATATTAGGTTTCGTTTTCCAGAAAAATGATATTCTATGTTTGACTGATAAATATTGACAGACTTTGAGTCGCGAAAACGCGCTCTAACGCAGATATACACCCTTTCTTTTGCTCTTTCCTGTCTTTTTCTCTCCTTCTACTTTGTCGTTTCGCCTTTATAAAGGTATCATTACCACGGCGAGATTAACCCTGCGTATAATTAGCTGATAAATTTCGCGTTAATTGCCGGCCATTATAACCGCGCGAGATTAATCGTCCAGGATCGTTTGATATTTAAATTAAAAGCAATCTCCCGCGGATCGTGCAAACCCGCTTCTGCGGTGTCCACGCCACAGTCCTTTTTTCCTTTTCGTAATTTCTCTCTCCCCGACTCTTTGAACCGTTGTTCGACGAAACGAAGCGTTTTATAAATAACTGTGTTAATTTAGAATACTCGATGAACAAACGTTCCATTATCGTTCAGATAATTTTCCTGCAAAGCGTCTTTTTCGTCCTCTTCTCCTGCATTTTTCCCATTATCTTTGTATCCTACAAAAACTGCGTTAAACTTAAATAACACGAACGTTAGACATTGAAGATTTGCCTCTGCGATATTTAGAGAGGTCTACTATCTCCTTTATAATATCATTTTCAGTCATTCTTGCGATAAATTGCTAAAAAATTTACCTCGAACATAATTGCGGCAGAAATTCACGATTTTTTCGTGATCTTTTTTCTATGATCTCGTGTATGATAGTTTATGATCTTTCGATGTGCTACTTTTGTCGCGTTCCATCGCTCGAAACTTCGATTATTCGAGTAACTCGGATAACAAACGTACGGTAACTCGATAACGAATAATAACGAAAAACGAAAATGAAGGAATGCCATGCAGTTCTTTACAGACAATAGATTATAAATCAGCAAACAGTTGGTTACAGTCGATTAGATCGTGAATCACGTCCGCGTATATTGATAGAAACGTATCATTACATTTTGTAAAACGTTTATACAACTGTGACTCACGTTGAACGAATTTCGATCGTGATATCGATCTAATTACCCGCCGATTTCTATTTGAATCTTGGCAGGTACAGTTCGCAACGTTGCTGATATTTCGCTGATATTTGCTGATATTTATAGATTGACAGCGTCGTTCTCCATTGGCGTTACACGCTTCAGAGTAGACAAGCAATTAACGATTCCCAGGGAAGAGAGAAATCGCGAAAAGATATAAACGACCATAAAAGGAAATATACGATAACACAGTTGAAATTTTCCCATCTTCCTAAAGATAATGGCGAGGATAATAGTAAACTTAAATAGTAGCGAGACATCTGCACACGGCGAATCATAAGGATAGCAAAGTAGTAAGACAACCATTTAACGAAATCACGGATTTCCACTTTTCTAGAGACGCCGGCAAACGTAATAATAAACTTGAACGATAGTAAGATGTTATCGATACTCAACGATGGCTAATAAACGTTCGTTCGTAAACGAATTCGCAATGACAGACGCGGACGTACAGTCGTACAGCTGCATTAGTAACTGCTAATAGACCGTGAACCCGTGGCAGCTTTTATCGTACCGTAAATCAGCCGGCCGCGAATGCAGATATAATGTCTCCTTACGCAATACGATATCATATTTCATGTAATGGTACCTATCATGTACTATAATTGTAGGCTTATTTTACAGTCGACACACGCTACGAAAGATACGTTTGCAGTCGCCTAACTCTCGAATAATTATTGCGGTCTAACTCCCGATAAAGAGATCACCGATACCTTATCCGGTGAGCTATCGATACACAAACTGGTAAATAGTAATATAATTAACACGAGTTGCGTGATTATACATCCGTATGGACGGTCGAGATCGTGGAAAGCGACTGCCGTGCCGCGGCCGTGCCAAAGGAAACCGCTGTTCCTCCAATTCGAAACTGAATTAAAAGTATCGTTAAAAATTAAGTTTGTCCTTCCTGATTTTTTATCGTATTCTTTTCTAGCTTCTTTCGTTTTATTTCATACTACATTTTTATGTAGGGCGAGGCAATAGAAATTGCCATCTCAATTTATGCAATAGGGCGAAACGAATCGAAAGAAAATCGCCGGATTTCTATGGCGGGTAAGAATGGGCAGATGGAGAAACTTTAAAATACGAAAGCAAGTTTCATATTCTTTTTGTTGTAATAAAAAAGTATATTCTTTATAGCAGAACTAGATTGTAGTAAAATAGATTGTAGTAAAAATGTTTTCAGCGATTGTCTAAATTGTAGACATCAATACGTTACGTCTTGCTTTATACGTTATTAAAAAAAATTAGTCAAAAATGAGTAAAAAATCTATGTATATACACGTATACTACCTATCGCTATATAATTGCTATATATTTAATATGAAAATTCTAGTCCTACGGATTCGTTAAATTTCATTCAAAATTCTAACAGCATATTTTCACGACCCGATCAAAATACGAAGAAAACAAACATCGAATTCGACAATATTCTAAAGAGCTAAAAATATGATCGATACGTGTCCTTTATCATACCTCTTTCGAGCCAATGGATAAAAACGAAGAGAGACTTCGCCAAAGAGGCTCCGTGTGAAAGATCTTCGATAAAGTCTGTTATTTTCGTTCACGCGGCAAGGGCACGATTCCAATTTTCTTTCCTTCCTCGTCCTCGTGCAGCGCGACACCCATTTCCTGCAGCACGCTGCTCTCCACGACGCCGACTCTGTTGCAATTCCGGATGATCTCTTGATTCGCCGGATTATCCTCGCATAAATTCCGCAGCGCAAGGATCGTCCATTGCATTATAACTGCGCGTGTAAAATTTAACACAGGCATTAATTAGCGTGTCGGAATATCATCGAGGATTCACGCGAATCACAATAAACGAAAGGATCGCGAAGCTCAAAGGAAACGAGTCTGGATTACTTACGTGGATTTCTCGCGTCTATATTGCAGCAGTCCAGAAGCAGAGGTACGACGTCCATTTCTCGAAGCTGAAAACGTTCAACATCGTTGAGAACACGCGTGTGTAAACCTATGTATGCTTATGGTATCGTGTATAAAACTACGAGACTCTGCATAAAATTGTAAATCGTCGCTTGGTAAGTACAAAGTACGCTATCGTCATACTTCCGAATTATTGCAAGCGTGTAAAACTATATATACAGTTAGTAGATATTGACCGAAACAATAGCTAATATTAATTAGCGTAAATGACGAAGCAACGATTAATCGTGGTTTAAAGCTTCTCGTATGATATAGATTAATTTAGAATTCAAATTTAAATTTGAATAGAGAATTAAAGAATCGAAATTTAAAATTTCCTTTTTCAATTCGAGTTCGATAAAGCCCCTGCGATGCCATAAAAGGA
Organism: Bombus impatiens; assembly: GCF_000188095.3. NCBI lineage: Eukaryota > Metazoa > Arthropoda > Insecta > Hymenoptera > Apidae > Bombus > Bombus impatiens. Next base: position 568,739 of record NT_176678.1, on the reverse strand, counting down.
TCAGCCATGTTACTCAAAAGGTATTACATCGTCACAGCATCGCGGACGTTAATTTATTTTTATAGCAACGGCGTGGACTCTGATTTATCGCATTCGCCATTCGCGCAGCCATAAAAATATTATTTTTGCACGGCTCGATACATTACAGACCATAGGCCGCGTTCATGGACTCTCGTTCGTGAAAAATGAGCCGCCATTGAAAATCGAATGGAACGTAATTGAATCGCATGTCGGAGCGACGATACATTTTATCGACGAGTACCTAAATCCATACACCTCGAACCATCGTATACGAATCATCATTGGAAATTGAAGCTGAAGAAGACGAAGAAGGTCTTCGCGAGAATTTTTTCAAACGTAATACCCCCTACTTACTCAAGGAGCACCTTGCGATGGCCATCAGCAAACAGATACGCGTACACACATACACACATTTTTCATTACGAACCACGCTCGTTTCAACGGAATAGCTCGAAAGTCACCGCCGGTTTGTATATTAACCTCATAACGCGGGAGAACGTCGTATTTTACGAGCAATCGTGACGAGGATATGCACATTTTAAAATTACTTAAGAAGGATAGAAATACCGGAGTGCGCGTGTTTTCCGAACGAAATTTAAGAACACGATCGCCTTCGACACCTTTCCACCATCCAAACACTGAAAAAAACGGATACAGAAATAGTAAAGGCGAAGAAGAAGCGAGGAACGAAAAGAGAAGAAAGGAAGAAATCGAGGTCTGTCTCGATTCGCACTCCTGCGTGGTATCGATCGCATGCGTATCGATAAAACGATTCGTACGCGGCAAAACAGCGGCCATGGCTTCGATCTTGCTAATATATTAACGCGGGATCCGATGTTGGCTAAATTGCCACGTCTTCGACTCGGACAGGATACTTAATTTTCCTTTGTTCGGTGAACAGTGCGCGCCACGCGGGATCCGTTCTCGTTTCTTTTGTATCCCGTCTCTTGCGCGCCAGAGATGAAATCAATAAGAAGCAATAACGATCACTCGCGAATGCCCGTGCACGCATAAAGGGGCTGAATAAAAACCGAGCAACCAGAGAGTCGTTTCGAGCGCAAGGTTTGTAATATTCATCTACGCTCTACCCTACACTTCGCTGTCTTTTGTTTTTCCTTGTTTTTCGTTTCGCGTGTCAGAAGATGATCTACGATGCAAAAGGTCTTTGTACGCGGGTGCACTTGACAAATGATCGATCGGGGTTGAAGGTTAGAGCACGCAAGAAATCATTGTAAAAATTAATAGATCAATGACTGATTGAAAAAAAATTCTACCGCTTTTCGTACGATACAACGGGGAATTTTCGTAGTTTATTCTTTGTAGTACGTGATGCAGTTGCGATTGCCACCGTACAGGGTTCTAAGGCGCTACTTTCCAGGCAAACATTCGAGGGCAAACGTACTGTTTGTATTATCAACTGATGGTGCCTTGATATTGTCAACGACAAAATGTATTCAGTTCAAATTTGAATATATAGAGATTAAAATTTTCATTCACGAAAAATAGATTTTGTTCAAAATATATTTTAGAAAGGACAAACGAGTAGAAAATAAGAATTAATATACACTTACAAGATCTTGATATTCCTTATTTCTGTATGACATATTTCCAATAATCCTTATTAAACCAGCTTTAAAACCAAATGTAGGATGACTTTGTAAATCACTTTTCGTTGTTGACCCTTGTATCGCTGAAGCTACGTCGCTCAACTTTTGTAGCGGCGTGAAATAATTATCTGATAGTTTTCCAATCGTTTGAATGGACTTTAATAGATCTGTAAAAAATGTAGAATCGAATATTTTTATGCTATAAAAAAATTACGCTATAAACAAATATACTTACAGCTACAATTAATAAGCAAGCTCTTCTGATCCTTTAGAAAACTACATTCTTCGCAAGATCTTGAAGTCAAGGCTCCAAGAATATCAAGAAGAATGACAATTTCCGTAGGTTCTATTTCATCTAAACATGTATCCACTGTCTTCAAAATCAAATCACTTTTTCTACAAAATCTTTTAATTAAAAATTCAATCGCATCCTTCGTAAATTTGTATTCGTTTCCAAATTTGTGCATTGAATTTGAGAGTTCGTTATAAATTATTTCTAATAAACATAATTTATTTTCGATAGTCATATCGCAGTACACGCTTCGCAGTATGTCCTTTTCAAATAATAAAAGCATCAGGGCCTCCTTTGCACTTTCAAAACCTTCTTTAGTTGCTTTCAATAATTGTGAACATAAACGTTTTTTTTCTCCTTCCAAGAAAGTTTTTCCTTCAAATTCCTTCAAAGCATTATGTACAAATGCACACGAAGCTCTAACAATTGGGATATGTTTAGAATGTGTCATAGTTCTATAAGTAAATAAAAAATCTATAGTACTCGAATACTTATCCTGATTAAAACAAAATAATTCAACAGAATATATTAACAATATAGATTCATATTAACAGTACTTACATTATTACATCCTTTAAATCAGTATTGTATAAAAATTGTAGTATATTATATTGATCTGGAAAGTTACTATCTTTACACGCAAATGTAAACAGATTACATAGGAACTGGATACTTAATCTTAAAATTTCCAACTTTTCATCCGACAGATCGCTATCGAATTTACAGTGAAATGCTGTAATAACGTTCGATGTCCATCCTACAACACCCTCGTAAGGAAAATGAGAATCGAATGGATAAGAGCTAGAATTCTCAATCTCTTCTAAATTTTCGTTACTTGCTAGAACGCGATATAAATCGTGACTGTATGTCCCTCGCTCGATTGTAGTTGAAATATATTGTTGGTGTACATAACTATTAAAACAAGAATTTCCTAGGCATTTTAAGCAACCAATCTTTATATCGTTTGGGACGACAGAGTCTTCGGTTGTAAGAATTTGTGCTACTTTTGCCAAGACTGGAAAGGCAATTAATTCCCTGAAATTTAACGATCTGTTATATTCACTGTCTAACAACGTTTTGTTACGTATCGTACTATTTTTTAAATCATACTTCGATTCAAAAGATCTAAATATTTTTGGATTGAGAAGATTCAATAACTCGTCCCAATTTTCTTCAGCAAAGGCAGAATTCAATTTCTGTAATAAATGAATATCTCTGCCGTTCATTATGTCAATCCTTATTTGTAACGTTATTTATTTTACGAAGAATGATTGTTCGTTTTTTTATTTGTATTGTATACAATCTGATATTGTATAGAATAATCTGATGACACAACCTCAAATGAGCATGTTACAGGAGCCATCTTTAAATAGATGCTAGAAAATATATTTATAAAAGTTCAATATAGAAAATAATTTTACAAAATTAGATATAACAAAAAGGTAGAACGTATTTTTAATGATTAATGGTATATAATTCTGAATATGATCAATATTATTTGAAATTTGTGAATATATTTTGACTAACGTTGCGTAAACTAGTGACTTGGTTCAAATCGTATTACATTATTTTTGTTCATGCTCTTAAAAAGTTGAAGCATTATTTGCATATTACAATTTTTGTGTTATAATTGCCTAAATTGAGCGATAAATGTAATCAATTTTAAATATCTTGATTTTGAAAATATTTCTGTACTCTGAAGTTAGGAATAAATTGTGCTTTAACATTAGGGTTCCGAGAATTAATGATACGCGTCTGTATTTATCCCCGCCATCAAATTCAAGTCTCTCCGTGACTAGCGTTTGTGACAGTCGGCTTAAACTTATTGTTAAGCAATTTTTATTGAAATAATAAAGCTATCTCGAAGGTAAGTCTTCTTAACTCTTGAAAAGTAATTAACTTTAAGTGGGTCTTACATTTTGTCTGTTTCTATATTCATGTTCTAAATCTATTAGTTTTGCTATGTCATTCCGAGCTAACCACATTCTATTTAGACTTTTTATAATTATTGTAGTCATTATTGAATTAACTAAGGAATAGCAAATTTACCGTAATTATATTTGAAAGATACCATTTTTATATATCATCTTTAAAATAATATTAAATGCATTGATACCAAATTTATCAAGTCATAACCTCAAAGTTTCGATTTAAATACAATCTTGTTATCTTTATACTTCAGAAAATTTAATCCACTGTGTACCTTAACAACGTATGTATTTTTATTTTCAGATGTTTTTAACACGTTCTGAATACGACCATGGTGTTAATACCTTCTCTCCAGAAGGGAGGTTATTCCAAGTTGAATATGCCATAGAAGCTATAAAACTTGGTTCCACTGCCATTGGAATCGCAACATCAGAGGGTGTTGTTTTAGTTGTGGAGAAACGTATCACTTCCAGTTTAATGGAACCCACAACCGTGGAAAAGATCGTAGAAATTGATAAGCATATTGGATGCGCCGCATCCGGCTTAATAGCTGACTCTAGGACTATGATCGATCGTGCTAGAGTAGAATGTCAAAATCATTGGTTCGTCTACAACGAAAGAATGTCTGTGGAGTCAACGGCTCAGGCTGTATCTAACCTAGCTATACAATTTGGAGACAGTGACGACGATGGTAGTGCCATGTCGAGACCATTTGGCGTAGCAATGTTGTTCGCTGGTATCGATGAAAAAGGGCCTCAGTTGTATCATATGGATCCTTCTGGCACCTTTGTACAATTTGATGCCAAAGCTATTGGATCTGGAAGCGAAGGTGCGCAACAGAACCTCCAAGAAGTGTATCATAAGGTAAGATATTTATATTTGTATAAATGTTTTGGTTTTTCCGCGAATAGCCTTTCAACATTTTACGGTATTGTTACAGTCTATGACACTTAAAGAAGCGATAAAGGCAGCTTTGGTTATATTGAAGCAAGTTATGGAAGAGAAACTGAGCGATAACAATATAGAAGTAATGACAATGACTCCCGAGCAACTGTTTCATATGTTCACAAAAGCTGAATTGCAGGAGGTGATTACAGATATCGCTTAGAAATTTAGGGCACTTAAGACATGTTAATTTTATTGACATGAATAAGTATATTTACATATAGCGGATATGAGTTACGCGGGAGTTGTATGTCTGAAAATTATACATACATTTTTCATTTAAAGAATATGGAATTTCTACACGATGAAAGATTTTGTATTTTCACCTTTTTTCAAATCACCTGCAAAAATAGTAAATTATATATTATATCTTTAATCTTATATCGAAGATTCCTTGATACCATTTCCTAATTATTTTTGTGTTCGTGCATTTGTTAATGTCTTAACACGTCTTAATTAAGTTTAAATATTACTAACGTTAATATAATCGCATAAAAGATAATTCTTTTTATAACTATCCTTTACATATCCTCATCTTCGTATAACAAAGCGACTCACACGATTTTTCTTTCTCACCTCCTAATTTAGTTAATTGAGAATTTGCCGTCATCAAGAGAAGATTCATTGCGGTCAAAATCCAATACCTCTGGTACATTTCCATCCCTTCCGTCTCTATCCACCGTTGGGTGAAAAGATCGCAGCATGTATTTTGGTGTTTGTAACCTCCTATCCTCGAATTACGTTTCTATCCTTACAAGGTAACACATAATAAAATATTTTTGTAGATTTCAGTCGCATGATCTTTTATTTCGAAGCTATATGTATTTATGATATTTTATACCTTTGTGCGAAAGTTTTGATTTTAATTTTCGGATTGCACATCTGTGTTTACACATTAATTAATTAATTAATTTCATCAAAGAGATAATATTCATTACTTTCGTAAAATATGCAATCAAACTTTTACATTGACAATAGCGCAGTAATAGATTATTTTTAAATCTTAAAACAGACATCTTGCATCGGTTGCATAGATGCAGGTGCACGATATTTTAAAAACGTTTTATAACGGACACGATTAAATCTAATCACGATCAATCAATTTTAAAAACAATGCTACAGAGATTTAGGACATTTCATATTTCAGGATATCATATTTCATCTGTTATTAAATACATATAACAGAGTTGAAACGTAAAAATTTGTCCATGGTGTAATTAGAATGATTCACAACACAACTCGTAAAGCTACACAAATTTCTAAGATCTATTTCAAAACCACCAACGTTCAATCAATAAATATTATACAAATACCAAACATTACAAATTAGCAAATTATTTTAAAAAGCGAAATTAGATATTCAGATGTATTATATATAATTAAAAAGAAGGAAAGAAATTAATGAAAAAATTAGATATACAAAAAGAGCATATACAAGCAAATCCTTCTTCGTATATTCCCATTTTATCTCTGAAGTAGCCATCATCGTTAAAAGAAGAGTGGCGATGATGGCGTAGCACATACTCTCCTAGGGCGAATCGCTGAATTCACGTCGAACGGAAACGAACGGGACGGTTGGTTCGTTTTCGATTAAAAGCTCTCCGGGGCTGTGAATGCCTGTATCCGAAATCAATAATTAATTTCGCCCGGTGGCCGGGGGACAGACAGAAAGCGAGCCGAGCCGGAAATGGTTCGGGAACTCGCTCGGTTACTGCGATGTTCCGATAAAACGTCCCTTTTTATCCCGTTCTCTCAGCTGCCAGATTATTGGATATTATTCCATTTCAAGCGTTCAATCCCGCTACGATTCGCTCGCTCGGATTCCCATGGGGGATCCTCTGTCGTCCGTTGATTGTTGAAGCCACTTACACGCGCGCGCACGCGCCCACGCATATGCACCTGTGTGTTCCAACTCGATTTAGAGATGTTGCATTTTGTTGGAATCGTTTCCACTTTCCTTTTTTTTTTCTTTTTTATCTTTGGCTGGTATCGTCGAAGATAGGTCGTATTGAGCAAAAGTAAATGTTTAGATTATATTGCAAACTAAATCGAATTCTATAGTTTAAATTCGAACTTAGCATTTAGCGCCAGAGAAAATAGGTTTCGTTTTTATTCTGAGGAATTTAATATATTCCATTTTGTTCCAAGTACCTTCATTTTATGCTCCGTTTGTTTTTAACGATCGAAGGTTTAATTGAAACGTTTAAAGATGAATGTGTTGGAATTGTAATTAGCAATTCAAACTACCAGTTTTAAGCTTCAGAGTAAAATTTAAGAGCTTCGTATAATAATTAATAATAATTCATTAAAGAAAATTCTACCTGCCGGAACAAACGTCTATCCACTTGAATTTAGAATCAATTAAACGGTTTCCCACTTCAATTATACGAGGAAAATCGAAATAAAGAAGATACGGAAAGATGAATGTTGAAGAACCCGAAGAAAGTTTTCGAATGGTGATTCGGATGCTCAAGGAGCGAAGGGAAACGGAGCGTGGAAGGGCTGAGCGAGCTATGGGAAATGGAGTAGAAGGAGAACGAGGAGGACTCCGTAATTAACTGCGATGAGAGAGCGGCGGGATAGTCCCGTTTGAGTCGCTGAGAATCCCCCGGGACCTGACCCGTCGTATCAGACGCCAAACACTCCACTCCCGGTACCGGAGTTCGGTCGCGTCGTCGGCCAGCCTCGAAGCCGGCAACGTTCAAGTTTCGCTACGATAATTGCCTTCGCTTCACAGTCGCGCCCCCAACACCCGCGGCATTGGATAAAAGGGGCTCCACCCCCGGCTTCTACGAACGAACGAACGAACCTGCGAAGCCCAGGGACCAACGCGGATGCCGCGGGGGAAACTCGATAATGGCTTTCAGCCTCTGAATTTACGCGATTCAGATCTCCCCGTCACGGAAACTCCTGGATATTCTCCTTTCATCGGTTCAACCCCTTCCACTCTTTTCTCCTGTTGTCCATGGAGTTTGGAGAACATTGCCCTGTTTCAATTTTCACCGTCACAATGGACGTCGTTTTGCTTGTTCGAACCTTTGTCGAGTACTCTGGGAGGCACATTTTCTTTCCTAATGGACCTTCTTTGAAATATGTTTTGCTTTTGACTTTGCTTGGTATCTTTTTTGTATCTTTTTTGGTATCTTTTCGGTTTGTCGTAGATCTCGAACATCTTATCGCGGATTTATAAATTGGTTCTCCGAGTGTTTGTAGAATTTGAACGTCAGTGCGAATTAATTAAAATTTAATACTCAAAATTTCGAAATTTCGAATTGGAAGGGTAGTTGATATTAGGCTGTCGCGATGCCCGGCTACTTTATCGCTAGTAAATTAGCGTCTAGGTGCTATCTTTGTAGAATTTAGTGGTAATAGAATTTAACAGGTATTTTCAAGTACGTGTTTATATCTGTCGTTTGAAAGTTCACACGTTTACATTCCGCTCGCACTTTCTACCGTCCAGCGTTTGTAAAATAAACCTTGTAATTCCCAACATGGTTAACCAAACACCCCATGAAAGATTCATTAATCGCGTTCGAGCGTGGCCACGCGATCCACCGATAGAAAAACGAACAAATTTCGCTCGTGTACGTTTTCACGAAGTTAATCCTGGCTGAGTGAGAGTGAACGCGCCGTCTGGAAACCGAGAAGTGATTTCCGGTATCCGGCACTCGTAATATTTCTTCGTGTTCTTCCGGTATTCGCGAGACGTTTTTCACTCGTTTCCTCGAGCGAAACTGTCACGGTATAACGTGGTTCGAGAGTCACGAACGGAGTTTGAAACGACAATTACGAACGAGGGAGGACGAAGATTTTATTTGTCCTCGTAGACGAGCGATAAACGCGATCTAAACGCGCCGGTTCGACGATCGTTCTTCGTCGAAAGCTGCAGTTCGTAACACGCTCTTGCTTTCACCGCAATTCAGTCGAGAAACTACGGGACTCTGTTCTACTGAAATAAATATGGGATTCGTAAATAACCGTGCAAGCAACTCGTGCACCGACTAGCGATCACATACGTTCTCGAAATTTTTTCTTTTGTAATTTGCAAGGCAAAAGATGTCAAAGCTCTGTAACGATTGTTTGGATAACGCGAAGTGAGATCGGATGGTGTAAGCTGGCAGTCTGTAGTTGGAAACTCGCTTCGCGTTCGAAATACGGACTTGTGATGATTATTTTTACAGTAAATTGGAATAATTACAGATTCTTGGGTAGATTTCTAACAACGATGGGAAAATTTCGCACGGTTTTACTTCGATTCGTTTATTTCAACGAATGTACCGTGTATTTCGTATTTAAATGTATTCCTCGGTATGGTAACACAGTCATCTTTCTATATCGGCAATGCATCAATTGAAATGCATACTTATCTTATTTTAACATTAACATTAATGATACATTAACTGATTTCTTGAAATTTCTGAAAAATTAAAACAGATTGAAATAAATGAAATCGATTGTTTCTATATTCCTCCACATCGATGGAATATGTTCCACGTGTTATAAAATACCGTGCGTAAGAAATATGTCTTGCTATCTCTAATAGAGCGGTAGTAACGATACTGTGTACACAATAATATATTTCAAATTTAATAATCGAAGGATCGGAACGGGGCATGGATAAGATAAAATATCGATGTCATTTTGAATAATTACAAGAACGACGTAACAGTCGTTAACGTGATACACGAAAATCTTAGGTAATCATGAATTCATGTACTCTCGTGATATAATAGTTACACGAACCGTGCATAAAGCGAATAACTTAGGCACATTACATAGAGCTGCTCCTTTTTTAGACTACTTCTATTACTCGCTCTAATGGCAGTGCTTTAAAGCATATCGTAATTCATCAACGTGTTCTGCTATAGCAAAGCGTAATTCAATTACCACGAGGCAAGGATGAAAACATGTATATATATTGTATATACACTTATCATAGAAAAGGAAGAATAAATAAATCGAATAAATTTTTTTATTTCACTAATGGTAATTGCGACGTGAAACTCTGAAAGGAAGCGAAAGAAAAAGAAAGCGAAAGAAGAGGACGAACACATTCTCCTTCTATTATCGCAGCGCTCGATAGAAAACCGGAAGCGCGCGAGATCTCGATGCAGGAAGAAGTCGATGGCAACGTGTGCAGCTATAATTCACGCATGGCAGAATCGTCGCGATTTTTTTCACTTTCACAAAAGTTAGCCACTCGTCCGCTTATCTAATAAGACCAACCGCTTGCACACTTTCATATACGGTTATGTGTTCTTTGTAATTCCCGGTTCCCGTGTAGCATAACAGTTTACATAACCGAAAGGACGAAACAATCGCTGACGCGGTCGTTAGTTATTCCGAGAACCGATGTTGTCTATTATTTATCGTTCGTATTTACGTTTCAGCGTTAATTAAATCGGTGTTACCTGTGCGCGCTCTCGTGTGCCTCCTTTCCCCGGTTAAAAATTAAATTTTTCCGCATCGATGGACAATTTCATTTATACTTCTATCTGATTTCTTTTATCGCGTTAGGTAAACGCGTGAAACTTCGAATCGACAGAAATACCGATTAACGTGAGAACAGAAATGTTGAAAATAAGTTATTTCGTTATTATTCTGCGGCAAAGTTGCTACGATTTAGAGGAAATTTCATTTTTATGTACATTGTCGGCCATAAGTATCAGCAACTACGGCGTATGGCCATAGAAAGTGTTATACTATGTTTGCACAAACCCTCGCCTTCGCATAAATAACTTTTAACTTTGTAAGACTCTTTTTTATCGCGTACCGATAACCAATTACCGAGTTTCAAATTATTCCAATTCACCGGAGAATCGTCATGTTCCGATATCAATGACACCCGTGATCGATCATCGGCGATAATGCTTAGAAGATCGAATTAAAAATAAAAAAGAATACTTTATGTTCTACGGGAACTACGACCGATATCAGACTCGAAGGAAACTCGGCAACGTTTCTAGACGCGCGTACGTGGACCAGCGGAATATACATGTATATCCGTGTGTCCATATGACGCAGCAGCCGTGGAGAAAGTAATGCTTTCTTGAGCACGTATATACGAGCCTCTTTAATTGCACCACGAAACGATTAAGATTTACTCGGGATCGAAAGTACGCCGCCCGGAACTGGCCTCCGACGTTCCTACGTTTCGTCCTCTTTTTTCCTTATCTTTCGTATCCTGTGATTAAAAGATTTCTCGACATACCATAACCAGTTGCTTCGTGATTGATTTAACGTTAGTTACGATATAAATTAGTTATTTATCACTGGATACCGTTGAAATCTTATACGTATCATTCGCATTCGATACTTTTCACGTTTGTGGAATTAGTTTCATCGGTGTTCTAGAGTTTCTTTCCTGCATTCTATTTACACGTCTCTTGCGAGCGTTTTAAGTTTGTGGGAAATTCATATTTAGACTACTATTAAATTATTATTAATACCATCAAACGTTCAATAATACTAACATTTAATATTATTCTAGAGATTCACCTTTTTCATAAAATTGTAGAATCTAGGAACGAGGCTGTAGTAAACTCTAGTAAAAATAACTCTATCGATACCTTCTTTGATACGTATTAAATTTCATATTAATGCCAATTTAAATATTATACTTGACTTTCCATGATGTTTTTCTTCGAAATTAGAAACCTTGCTGATAACAACAAGCTTTTAATATTTGTATCGCCATAATACCGCGGTATAGTTTGCAGGAAATAACTTGTGAAAATCGTCGAGTTGTTACGCGAATGTGAAAATAAATAGGTATACGTGACTCTTCTTCGACGGCGAATCGTTTCTCGGTGTCCGTTCGTCGAGCGAAAGAGATGTTCACGTAACGATGTTCTGTCCCGCTCGATCTTCTTGGTTTCTTACATCGAGCTCGTTTGGTTGGCCGCGTTGGTAGCGCGAAAAGGGAAATTTTGCAAAAGTGAAACTCGCCGCGGGGATGAGATTTCCGGCAGAACCGTCGAGAATGAATCGAGAAAGCGTCGGCTCGTTAGCGCGATCGCGCGGAATTTTTTTAACGCTTTTCCCTGAACTGATCGCGCGAAAATCTTACGTATTGTGAAAAAGAACGACGAACGTATCGTCGTTACTATAAAAAGTCACTCGCGGGAATATTCTGATAAAATTTGTTGATTACAATTTCAAAGCGATACGACAGAAATTTTTTTACAAAAATGATGGAAATATCCTTGCCTTCTCTTGATTTCTCTTTTAAGGAGTAATTTTTCGTTATATTTTTCGAATCTCGTTATATCACAAATCGATTCAGAAAAAGGAAATTAGTTAGATTTTAATCTTTTGATGCTACTGTAAGCTTCGTCGATATTTTAGTATATTTTTTACGGTAGAGTTACGTCATTAAGCAGTTACTTAAAATTCAGCGTAACGGTTGCATTAGGTTGCACATAAACGAGTAAAAGTACAAAGAAGAGTGCTCGAAGCGCGTTCGTTAAATTTTACGAACTATGACTAATAGTCGCCAACGGAAAGCTAAAAATTGGTAATAGTTGTTCGATAGGAAACGGAAGACTCGCGTAACCCGTCGAGACTAAAACAACTCGAATAACAAGGAAGAAAATAAAAGTCGATGGTGTCAGATGACAGACGAGTATTTATTAAAAATCTTTGATACAAAAAGACACTCTATTTCACTCTTAACTTAAATTAGGTACAAAAGTGGTTCGCCGCAACGAAATCGTAATTACGTGGCGGCGTTTATTTCACATCGGCTAACTTATGCTCGTAAAGCTCGCTTAAACGCCGTTAATGTTAGTGTTTTCTTTGGAACAGCTTAAACATAGACACAGAACTAGCGAATTTTTACATGGACGATTTCCAAGAAATTTTGCGCGTCAAATCAAACAGAACTATCGTACGTCATTCTACGAATTCTTTTCGTTTAAAATTTCTTAGATTTTTAAGAAGGCTCGTGTTTTTTTAGCTAAATCGTGCTATCTCGCTAAATATCGCGAGATCGATATATAAATTTGGAAAATGCGTTTCAACACTGAAAGTATTCTGGTTCTCTTCGAATGTTCGTTATCGAATTGGCAAGATGGAGCTGAAGAATCTAATCGACGGATACGAAAGATGTCGAGCGAAATCTAGAGAAAGGAAAATTTTCGCCTGGGCTTCCCTTAAACCCATCTCTTCGATCGAAACTAATTGGCGCATCGAAAGCGTATCGATCGGAGGAAATTGGTACGTCGATCGAACGAACACGCTGTCACGAAGAAATCGCTAATATCACCCAGTTACGAGCATCCTCCTAAGTTACCTAAAAATCTGAAAGACAGGTTACGCTTGAGAGAAGCACTAGCTACGAGAAGCTTGGGGAACGGTTTACCTCGTTCTCTCTCCCCGTTTCGCACTTTATCGTGCTCAACGACGCGAGACAACGAGATGCTCCCGATACCTCTTTATTCCTTTCCAAAAATAAAAATATATACTAGAAAGAAGAGACGATCGAAACGTTGAATTTCGTCGACGGTGCGTTTCTTCGGCTTTAAATTCGCGAAGAGATAGAGACGATTGCCCAGAGATCCAGCAGCGCGTATATGAAAAATCTTAACATTTCGAAGAAATCGTCTCGATCGGCGAAAGAATTCAACGATGATGAGAGAAATATCCGCCGCTGTCTCCACCGTATCCAGACAATCCTTCGTAGCCACCGCCGCCGCCGCCGCCACTGCCTCCGTGTCCCTCGTGAATCGGTACTGGCACAGGTATCTTCACCGGTACCGGAACCTCTTTCTCTACCGGTACAGGTACTTCCTTCTCGACGACATACGGCTTGTCTACCGGTACCTTGACAGGGTAGGGTACAGGCTTTGGGACCGCGACTGGTACCGGTTTGTGGACGGTATACGGTTGAGGGACTGGTACCTTGACCGGGACAGGGTAAGGTTTCTCTACCGGCACAGGGTACGGTTTGTCCACTGGTACCTTAACTTCGTAGGGTACCGGCTTGTCTACCTGTACCGGGTATGGTTTCTCAACGGTGACTGGGTACGGTTTGGGCACAGTGACCGGGTACGGTTTGTCCACTGGTACCTTAACCTCGTACGGTATCGGCTTCTCGACTGGGTACGGTTGCGGCACCGGAATTTTGACCTTCACCGGGTACGGCACGTGCTTCTCGACGGTATACGGCTGCGGGACAGGTACCTTAACGGGCACAGGTACGTGTTTCTCCACGGTGTACGGCTGCGGCACCAACACCTTTACCTCGTACGGTTTGTCCACCGGTACCTTGACTTCGTAAGGCACCTTCTTCTCAACGGTGTACGGTTGCGGCACGTGTACCGGCACCTTCACGAACACCTTCACCGGGTAAGGAACGTGTTTCTCCACGGTGTAAGGCTGGGGTACGCCGACCTTCACTTCGTACGGGACATGCTTCTCCACCAAGTAAGGCACGTGCTTGGTTACTTCGTACGGCACTGGCACCTTCTTCACCACGGTCACCGCCTTCACGTGCTCGTGCTGATCGTAGCTGGAAACACCGCCCCCGCTCAGGTCACCTCCTCCGCCACCCAGGTCGCCGTAGCTACCGTGCAATCCTCGTTTCTCCGTTTTCTTCTCCGAAGAATCGGCTACGGAGTCCTTCGGTGACGCGCTCTCCTCAGCTGCCTTCTCCGAGCAGCTAGCTTGCGTGGCCAATGCCACCAGGACGATGGCCAACTGCGAGTGAAAGTTGGGAACGATGAATTAATTTGCAATTCCATTGGAAAGTATAGTTGGACGACGTCACCGTTCTACGTTCGCGACGAGATTTTTCTTCGGATTGACATTCGGAGGTTTGGAAGGAGATGGAAAGTGGTTAGCGGACTTTCGCAGACTCGGTTGTGGCTTATCGATCAGTCTCGTCCTTATTAAATTAAATTTCCGTTGGACTCAAACATATTGCGTAAAAGTATATAATAGTCTTTGTATAAGCCATGGGCGATCTACGCTAATGACGGAATAGGAAATTGGAAGAATTTGGCTTCCTAGTTGTTAATTCTCTTTGCTCGTATCCGTTCCACAAATTGTTTTTTCTCTAAATTCCGATACGATCGTTCGATAAAAAGGTAAATAGCAAAATAAGAATTCACATGGCTAGACCCGTTACAAAGAACGTTCTCGCTATACATAGAAACACTCGAAATACGTACTTTTGAAGCTGCCAAAGATCGCAAAACTTTTTATCAAAGCTCGACTCGCGGCGCAATTTAAGCGCAGTTCAAGTAAATTTAAGTCTAGTCGCAATTAAAATGACTCTACCTTCTTGAAAATAATATCGAATCAAACGACGAAATACACTCGAGGTGACTTTCGCGAAACCAACCGTACACTTTGCAAATTCTACCGAAACTCGGACAAGCACGACGGAGACCTGCCTCCGATTTTAAGCATTTTCGGGAAGCAGAGTCGCTTACCTTGATATTCATCGTCGAGTTCGCGTATGTTTTGATGTGGCGTATAACCACTAACTGAACCGCTTCGTTTTCTAGACCGAGCCTTATATACTCAGCGGCATAATAGCTCGGTTACTTTCGCTGCACCTCATCGTCCGTATTATAGTTGTGCGTCTTGTTTTGCATTTGCAAAAACGTGTTCGCGTCAGTGCCGGGATAACGTACGGGAAATTGAGTAGTCCATGCGCGAGTCCGCCTCTAATCGCGCGGTGATCTACCACTATTTCGAACGCGATCCGTGGAAACTGTTCCATTAGATAGCTTTTAAGATAACGCATAGTTACACAGAACGCTGCCGTTCGGTTCGTTGTTTCGCCTTCGGTGAATAATTAATCGCGAGCATCGCCATATTTTCAGCGTTGTTCGACTATGAGAAATTTGTATGGAATACAATTTGTGTCCTTGAGTTTGATATCTAACTTTGAGCGACGATGGTATACCGCTAGAATGCGATAGTGAAATTTTTGTTTTGTGAAAATTGTGACAATTCCGCGATTCCTCGCGTATTGTTTCGAGCAATTTAAAATTCATTTCGTAAATATATTTTACGCGTTCGAGAGATATTTTCAGCGAAACTCTTTAAAATCTCCAAAGTGTCCCGAAACTGTCGCTACTTCGTGAAAGTGACGCTTCGATCGCATCGTTCGTTTCTTTTCTCCGTCTTTCTGCACCGAAAGCTTTTCCTCCGCCATTTAACTCAAATTTTTCTCCGCAATAAGAATTATCAAATCGTGACCTACTTTTTCGAAACGCTTCACGAGCGTGCATCTAATGGGTTTTTGATTATTTAAGGCAAGCGTGTCATCGTAAATGAAATGCGGCCGTTATTACGTCTTGAACACCGGCGTGAGGTAAATTGAAGGAAGTTGACGTTCACGCAACCATGATTCTCACGACGCCAGTAGCACGATTTCCTCGTCTTCGTCCAGCGTGAAAATCTGGAACGCGTCGACTCCTCGTGTGTCCTCGTGATCGGCCATACTTCCGCATGGTTGATTACTAGCGAGAGCAACGTCCATGTAACTAATTCTCCTTCGTATCCGAACGTGTCGTCGAAAGTTGCTTTTTCCGATGCGATTCCAGACGATTTAGGAAGCCTGCTGGAACCGTCGAGCATTGCGTTATATTTACCAACTATCGGAAATCGTTGCAATTTACAAGAAAATTTCCTATCGAAACAAATTGTCCTCGGTGTTCGGTCAAAGCGATCTTGTTCGCGAATCTTTTCTCGTACATCGATGTATCGTCAGAAATTTCGATCAATATCAATTTCGAGGAAGCGATATTACGAAACGCAAATGAAGAAACGCGAATTTTTATAAATTTTTATAAATTTACCAATATCTTAAGAGGCTTCGTTACTTCGTTGAACTTAATTCTACCTATCTAGAAAAGCGTAACAAGTAAAGCGTTGTATTATATCGATTTGCTATGTAACTATGATTCATAGTTCTAATTAGAAATTATAAAGAGATATCGAAAAGTCCACCGCTTCTTCTCACCGTCGATTCTGTCTATTCGGTAATCGCGCTCGTCCATAATTCGATGAAAATCCCAGAGGAAAATTGAAATCGGAATCGAATCGAGTTTGGAGAGGATCCAGGTGTGTTTCGTGTATCGTGAGCGTGCTTGTTAATCCGCATATAACCCCTTATCTTTGGATAACGTTAACTCGAAGCGCAGTTTCGCGCACACGGTGCGTCGACGTGTTCGCAAGGGGCGACCATTAGGCGCGTGTAATTGCCGCAGAAATCCGAGCAAAGCTCGCCGGTCGCTTCGCATGCGGAATACCTAATGCCGTATGTTAATAGGATCGCATGCGCCACTACCATTTCGATCCTGCCGCGAGATAGACCGATAGTTTTTAACGATTAATACGCTGCACAGGCATCCAGCTGGCTAGTATCACCGTAAATGCTCGTTACGGGGTCTTGCCTCTTTTATTTGCGCGATTTTCAATAAATATCACCGACCTCCCGCGAATTTCGCGCTACGACTTGGAAACGGGACGGTCGATCGACCGATTTGCTGTTCCAGTTTCGTTTCGCCATTTGCGTAATCGGATCTAATCTTCTTACGGTATGACGCAGCAACGAGGGATGTGGAAGGAACGACTTAAAAAATATTTCCTTTCTTTTTTCTATACGAAACATGCATATTTCTAGAACTAAGTATTCCAAGGTACGATGAAATGCGATTTTTTATGCGATACAGCCAGTTACTAAAGTCGACAATTTAAGTCACATCGTATATAGAAATTTATTCTATTGCCTCTTTCTTTCCCTCAATGCCAATACCATTGTATATACGTATAATACATTATCGGAAGAATTCTTCTCATCAGTATGATTTAACACGGTAGCTTCATAAATCATCGCTGGCATTGCATTATTGCGATATAAATCTTATACTCTTATTCGACGAAGATTACCTAATAAATACAACATTGTTAAATACAACTTTTACTACAAGAAATTGTCCTCTCGAAAAGTCGTTAAACATTTATGCGGCAATGACGCGAGGAGAGAAATCTTCTCGTTCGTTTATTAGATTTATACTACTTTTAAAAATATTTTACGATTACCGATGAAACTGTTCCGAGTTTCTCTAGGCGTGTCTGTCGAATTTCAAGCCAAGATTTCCGTCCAAATGTTTATCGATGATTCGTAATAGGAGGATTATAGCGTTGATCGTAGACAAAAGATTGCAGTTTGCGTGCTAATTACCAGCCGCGATGTAACGAGAAAGTTTTCCTTCCTCTCTTGTCAGTTACAGCCGATCTTTCTTCGATTCGCGCTGCGCTCTTTCTGAAATTCGATTCATCGTTTCTACGTCTTTCGACATTTCGCCGTTTCTGCTCCAACGATATTCGCGATAAATTATAATAAATTGAATTCTAAATTAATTTTCCCGAGTCTAGTTTGACTGGAAGCAAGTTAAAAGGAGGAAGGGATAGTAAACTAAAATATCATATGTCAGGAGATAAGATCGTTCTCCATTTTATACTTTCTCCTCCTCACTTCACTGGATTTACGGATACGTACGGTCACGTTCTGTTGGAAATATAACATTGTACGAAAAACGCCGAGGTAATAACGTTCTATGATACAAATACGATAAACGAAGATGAAATTAATCCTCGAATATATCGAACCATCGAAGAATAAGTAGTAAAACTTGGCGTGACGGATCGCGATTTCTCATTTTGCCATAAATTACCGTATAAAGATGGTGTTTGCCCTTGCTCTTTCGTAACGAATATCGCATTACTCGGTTTAGTTTCCTTTTATTTTCCAGCAGTTTCCTTCGATGAAAATAATAAGGAACTTTTCATAGTAGAAGTTACACATTTTTGGAAAATGCGATTGCGTACAATCGACCAAAGATTGCGGCAAGTACGATGGGAAACGCGAAGATTCGTTCAAGCTCTATTTACTAGCAACTTTGGAGAAACAACGAACGCTTAATCGTTGTAACTTGAAAATTACATCCTAAAAGATAGACTATCAAAGAGTGACTCGTTATATCCTTTACAGGAGAATTTTATTCAATTTCTTATCTTTTCCGTTTAGTCATTTTTAGAATTACCATTCCTTCGATTCACGTGACTTATTATTCCATAAAAAATACATACAACATAAAAAGTAAATTATAGTAATAGACATAAATATAAAATATTATTATACAGGATGTTGTATTTCTAGTTAACATAAAAGCGTGATCATTTTTGCGGGAAACAGACAGTAGTACAAAATTAATATGTAATTTAAATAATGCAATGTAAATATCACGATACGTAAGTTTACAATCTCGATCACTTTCCATTGAGAATGATTAGAACTTTTACTTTCAACCATCGTTCGATGTGTAAACAGAGGCAACAAATTATTTGACTACTATCTGCTTAATGTAACTCGTTGATTAACAGATTCTCATTAACATAATCGCCTGTGATTAACTAGCGTACAATCTACGAAACGTTAATTTATAATGTTACGCTTCATGAATCCCACAGATCGATTCGCGTATGCGTAATAATTTATAAGTCGATATCGAATAGATTCGAGAAAGTTGCTGAGAATATAATGGATACTAAATAATCAATAATTATTAACTCGTTCTGTTAACTAACAAATAACTTTATTCTTTATTAAGAAATAAGCGTAATACGCGTAATTAGCATCGTTTTTCTAACTATACAATATTCCATTATATATATATACATATAATAGTTATAGCTTGAAATCTGGGAATTCACAATGATTAAATAGTACCCTAATAAAGCTCTTTAAAAAATTAAACAAATATTTAACGAATCAAACATGTAACTAATTAAAAGTTGTAATTAATCGCAGTTTTAATTTTGAAATTCTTCGATTCGATATTTATTTGGGATTTTATCCCTTCATGCACCAAATGAATTTTATATGTCATAATGTAATATATATATTATATAGCAATAATATGTACAGATAAGGAATATCGAGAAACAAGGAATTTAAAAGTAATGCTATTAATAATGCTATTAATATTACAGAGTAATGCTACTAATACTATTCAAGGTCTCATAGTCTCGCGTCTTGCAAAGAGGTTATACTTAACACCGGGAAAGGTGAATGTCGCGATAAGATAATAATTGTAGGTAAGAGAACACAATAACGCTGACGTGGTTGCGTCACGGTGTTTCCAAGTTGCCGAGTATTTTACGAATGCACACAATGACGCGTACAATTAGAAAGCAATAAATAGCGCAACAATTTCTTCGCTATTAGGTTAACGACCAGATCTTCGTTTCCAGTTCAAGGGCAGCTTTAATTCATGCTAATTTCAGATATTATCCACTTGATCGCGATATAGTGGATTTTACTTTCTCAAATATAGATTGTTCTTTCAATCGAATTGATATTTGAGTTCTTGATTTTTATACTTCGATTTTACTAGTTTCGTAGATTCGTGAATTTCAGTTTACGAAACGATTTATTCTTAAACTAGTAAATGGAGTTAATTGTAAGGTCAAGTTCCTTTATTCCGTCGATCGCACCATTTTCTTCCATTAACCATTTCGATATTCGGTTTT
This sequence comes from Bombus impatiens, assembly GCF_000188095.3. Lineage (NCBI taxonomy): Eukaryota > Metazoa > Arthropoda > Insecta > Hymenoptera > Apidae > Bombus > Bombus impatiens. The sequence goes on along the minus strand of NT_176678.1, from coordinate 548,393 downwards.
CAATCTATCGTTAAATCGTTTAATAATTAAATCCCATGCATCGATTTTACCAGATAGTTTTGACGAATTTACCGCATAAATCTAATTTATGAAAAATAACGAAAGAAAGGAACATTCTTCGTCCAATTTTATCTAAAAGTTATCAAGGAATTAATTAAAAAATCTAATATACTCTTAGAGATTATTCCTTGTAAATACGAATTTTAATTCGCTTCGAAATATCGTTCGTCAAAGTTCAATCTATGTATATATCATATATCATCTATTCCTGTCAGAACTTAGGAACCGATCTAATTAATCGCCTCGTAATAACCAGTCAGACAGCTTTTCCATCCACGCTGCCTATCTATGTTCCATCTTCGTGGATCCAGCTAAACCATAAATTGAAAATTAATTGTTGAAATCTATGTATTTAGACATCCATCGTGCATGAAACGAGCATCAGACCGGACAAAAACAAGCCCGAGCTGTTGTTCTCTCGGGCGTTCTCATTTTTCCACGAGATAACCATTTCATAAGCGTGCAAATTAGTCTCCGGTTGATGATGAAGCCTCGCTTTCGTGCCTTTTAATCGAATAAGTAGCATCTCTTCGTCGTGTACAGCCTAATTGGAAATTTCGAACATGTGGAAGCCTGCCTCCCGAAGCGTGAATCCGCGGAACGCGCGATTTCTACGCCGCTGTAGAAGCTAAAACAAAAAGAAGGTTGTACGTCCTTTTAAACAAATTTACTATGCACTGGTTACATATATCGTGGTAACCAGTCATGAAAGTAGGTACTTTGAATGAAAATAACGCTTATCGTGGAAAGCGTTACTCGTGTCGAATAAAAGGATAGCCGCGATAATTGAATTGAAAAGCTGCAAAACATTCGTAGCAAATATACGTTTGCCGATAACCTCGATAAAATAGAGAGATTACGAATGGTCTCGCTAGACATCGACTGTTTAAACATCCTTGTATTTTTTACGAAGTGTACGCTTGCGGTAAATATCTCGTAACTGCTGCATAAACTTTTGCATCTGTGCCAGACTTTACCAACGTGATCATGACAGAGTTGTATGCGGACAGATTTTTATGGAAAATTATACACGCAATACGTCGAGAAAATGTTTCTAGAGGCGTTCAAATACTTTCGTGAGCCATTATAGATGCCAAGGTAATTGCATCTTTTTTTTTCCTTTCCGTCTGTCTAATTACGTATCCTGTGGATTTTGCGAACGTCTGCAACTTTCACATGTTGCGTAAGAGGGTTGAACTATGTATAACGGATGGAAAGAGGATTGGTTTTTTGAATCGAGAAAGGTAGATCCGACCATGCGTATTGCGATGTGACGTAGGCACATATTCCAGGAAACTCGAACGCTGAAAATCTGTAAAGTTCGAGTGGTAAACGATGTGCATATATCTGCCATATATAATTATAATTATTAATTACAAGTAAAACGTAGGAAGTCGAAGATTACCAGGGTTTACGCGCTAAACGGTTTAGGTGTGTCATAAATGTATATTTTTCTTGTAACGTATATTATAATGTAAGTAAAATGTATAAATATACGAATGTAAGCGATCTGATACATTTTTTAGCATAAATTTCCTTAGTAGATTTACGAAGGCGTTGAAAGTTGAAAGTGTGGAGCGTTTAAATGATACAGCGATTAGGCTAAAGCTTTGTATTTTGCGCAGAATTTTCTATAGCAACGATTCATAAGTACTATTTTGCTATTGGGAAGGTAATGTTAATTATCGAGACGGCTTGAAAGAAGAACTCGCAAAGCTTGATATTCGAATCGCTGACGAAACTTTTTAAAATTTTACGACACAAGCGACGAAAAATTTCTTTGTACGACTCGATATTCAATTTTTAAGGAAAATTTTGCAATGTACAGGAAGTTGCGAGTAAAAGCTAACCCACTTCCGATCTACAGCAGGTACTTGAAGACCTGGAGAAAACGTTGAATTACCTCCATTAGAAATTTATCATAATCGACGTGTAATTTAGTAATTGTAAAAATTGCAAAAATTGCAAAGTCTGAAAGCGTAAGAAGATGTTAAACGAGCTCCACTAGAAATTTGCTGGAAACGCGTCGAACCTCGTGAAGTTTCCTCTCGCGATCAAACCTCTGAACTTCGTCGTACGATCACCGCTTTCGATAACTTCGCGTTTCGATATCGAAGACGACCAATCACCCGCGTTACAGGAAACGCTCGTAGCGAAGAGCACGTAACGTTACTAGTTAAAAATCCGTCGGAATTTCCACTGTACGGTATAGCGATTCCTCGTTGCCGGTTGCCAGCTGTTGTTCGCGGCGCGCGATTGTTCGTAGCAGCTTCGCGACGAAAGTGAAAGGATTCCGGCGACTTTCCCCGAAATTTTACGCCGTGCCCGCAGCCACGATCATCCCCGCTGCTGCTTCCGAGGCTAATGTTCCGTCGACACGAACTTGGCGAATTTGTAGGGAATCGGCGTGTGACCGATGCCGCGAGCCTAATCGCTCCTTTGCTCCCTTAAATCACGCTTGTTGACGCTCAAGGATTCTGAGCGCCACGTCGACGCACTATGTTCCGAATTCTGTATCGAAGGAACGTTGGAGATTGATTTAACCCGTTTGTTACGGTTATCGTAAAACGATTATCGTTCGTAGAATTCGAATACCTGATAAAACGTGCCTCTTTTACGGCTTTAACATTTTTCAAGGTAGCATCGCTCCGATTTCTCTTTTATTCAGAACCTGAATCCAGTCCATCGATCAAATTTTTGCACTGCTCCGATATTATTTCAAGATTGATATTCCAGTAGTTGCAATAAAAAATTATCTTAAAATACAAATTTTAGAACAAAGTATACTTCGCGAAACGAACGTATGTTGCAGGCAATGCCGAATTGGCCATATAGCGAAAAGCTTCTTAAATTCAATTTCTTCGAGTCGGAATTTAGAAACTGTACGTTTTAGAGTTCTTTTATTGTACGATATACGCACGCGTCGTTTCTATTGCGTAAAAATGCTCTTTAAGTACATTGTATCGGAACATTCCACTACCTTTTCCAAGACGCTTACTTGCGAACGATTTATTTCCTGGGTTACGCAAATTCGCTAACTACGCTCGGCGAATATATGTTCGAACTGAACATTTTTTAGCTAAACGTTCAATTTCTCGCATAATTGTTACGACGAAATTTTCTCCGTTCGACGATCGTTCGTTCCTGCTTTCTACGTAATGCGAAAGGAACGTAGATAAACGCATAAAGTTATATCGAAGGAAAAAATGAAAAAATTCCTAATTCAATTTCAAATCCTTTCAATTTCTATATCTCTTTTAACGTAATCTTCTCGAATAGTAAACTGTTCCTCGAGGAAGTTATTTTATTTATAACTTGAGAAAGTTACAACGATGTTATACATATAGTTTGTTACTATAGCGTAGGGTATTAAAATATATTTAACTCGAGAAATAATTAATATATAACGAAGATACATTTACATATTTCCATTCATACGCGTGTTTCATACTGACAACAAATTAAATAAATTATTTGTGATAGAACGAAAGTAATTAAATTCTTCGATAGAAACGTATTAAAGTACGGTAGGTTTACCAATACTGATAAAAGCCAAATAAAATGTGCGACGGATAGTTCGGAAACCATACGATACCTTGGTACTCGGCAAAATTGAACATTATCGTACAGGAGAATATAATCGAGTTACAAGGAGATTACCGATCAGGTAGCTTACTCCAATTGCTGTAATTTCAATTTCGATTTTGATTTACATAAACTGGAATGACGTGGCAACACGAGATGGACGTTTTCATCGCGAAACGAGTCGTTCCCATGGCGCACCTGCTGGGATGGCCCGTTTCAAGCGACTCGTGATCAGAACTAATGCATTACTGATGGCCGATTCCTCGGACCCTTGGGGCTCTTAAAAACGAGCGGCAACGCGTGATTATGTAAGTTTAATTGCGTTCTAACTACCGTGCAATGTACCGGGGAGCGCAACCGGCGGTTTCGATGGTGCCTCATTAAGACATTTGCCAAGTTGATGCCCAAAACATCGTCCTCGTCCAGCACGATTATTATTTACGATTCACGGACTGGAAACAGTTTCGGGCCGAAAACTGCTCGTCGTTTACGTTTTGTCGCGTTACGACCGATATATGGCAACAGGTGTGCCGAAGCGAAGAATTTTTAAGAGACACTTTGAAAATGCCACGATTTTATTGCTTCAATTTTTTTCATTTGTCAGCATTCGAGAATGGTTTAACCACTATACGCGTGATGCAATTCTCTTTACATATATCGTCGCTCTACTTCTAAACTGTTTGATCTTCGCTTTGACAATTGACAAGTTTAAAGTTTACGACGTTTAACAGTATCGATATGTTTAGAACCTAAAAGAACCGAATCGAATTGAATATATTTGCCGCTTTCCAAGTAGAATTTTTACCATATTACCACGACTTTGTATTCTTTGTATCGATGAGCTCTTCTGTGACTATGTTAATTATATTCCTTTGAAAGATGAAGCTACCACGATCAAGTACCAGGATGACGATATGGTGTACACACATACGCACTGGTGCGAAGGTTTGGGGCATCCTTTGTTTCTTGGACAAAAAAAGCTTCTTCAGCTTAAATATGATTAAGGAAAGAATAGTATTACGAAGAAAGCATGGATTTGCTTAAGGAAATCATTGCGTATTTCTTTCAAAGTCCTAATAGGTTTCAAACTGTGGAGTGGAAATACAGGTGTGAAAGATTCGAGGAATCGGAATGATATTTATAGATTTAGTATCCATAGAGAAGATAAAAAAAGGAGGAGAGACGATATTAAATGTGACGAAGGAAGGAACATTTAAATTTATTAGAATGATTTATGGGAGAGTCAAGTATCGACAGTTGTACACTCTGACACATGGATATGTAATGATCGTACGATACGAGAGTCACGGAGATTTCACTCGAATCGCACTGTGACTCGCAGATTTTTCTTCCCCTCTCTCGAAGAGTAGATGAAAGTAAAGCTCGCGTTAAATCGCGAAGATCGAGTGAGTTTCACATCGAATACGTCATGCTTCTCGTTTTAGATCATGTTTTTTCCCTCGTGTTTACGAGGATCGTTCTTACGTCATATTAAATTATTTGATAGCTCCAATTTCTTACGACTTTGCAAGATAGCAGAAATTAATATACCTGATAAGACTTTCTCTTGATCGAAAATTTATATTTCCAAAGGAATTAGAACTTCTCTAAAGATAAACGAATTCTTTCAAAGAATTACACGGTAAAGGTTTTTTTCTTTTTAATAAGCGAGGAAGATTTGTTAAAATTAATAACTAAGAATTTCAAGGAATTTCCGGTGATTCTAGAAAAGCAAAAAGCTTCTGAAGGGGTAAGAAATGAAAAACGAGTTAGGTTGGAGCAGAAGTCGTAAAGCCTTGGTGTATATCGAAACGAAGTCACGAAATCTAATCTCAAATGCGATTCTAACTTTCACTAAATGGTATCCTAACTGGAAAGAACGCGTTCCGGAAAATTCTTTCCTAAGAAAGGGAAACTTCGTTCGTTTTCGCTATCAGAACAATTCGTGTTAAATTTCTAAAGTTAATTGTTAAGCATAGATCGTATATAGAAATATCGAACGATATATTTGATAGCGTTACGCCAACTTACAAATTTATAAGCAACTGCAGATTCATTATTAACGAGGCGACGAATTAGTCGGATATTGATTTAAAATACACGGTAGAAATTTGTAAAAGTTATTTGCGAGAGTCGCTGGTTAGTTAATAGCGAGTCGATAATTATTTGAGATGCCCACGGTCTATTGGTCTAAATTCCATGGAAATCCAAGTTCCATCGAAAAAACGTGCCGCGTCCGCATTTTTAAAACGATAATGTAACGAGCATACTGGGTGGGCCAAATAAAGTGTTACAAGTTGTTTTCTCCGAAAACATTGTTCATATCGGCTTCAATTAAATACCGATGATTAATAATTAATTGTATATTATAATACCGACTTAATAATAATTAAATGTTACGATATTGACTTAAATTAAACGGTACAAGGAGACTAATCATTTGGCGTGCAACATATTTTTCTTGGACGGCTGTTAAAGGGGAACCCACTCATCTTTTTTAAATGGAATGGTTTACCGATTCCCGTTTTTTTCATATAGTTAATATCGAACTTGATAGCATTTACTCGCAGCAAAATTTCGTATACTTAAATAAACTCTAGCTTTAATTTTCATCTTCGGAATAAACGTTGTATACAGTGTCTCAAAATTTGATGTCTCGCGCTGGAAATAATTGACACAGTTACTAATACTGCAGCTACTAGAGTGGTCAGAATTCGAAGAAGAAGAAGAAAAAGAAGAACACGATAAGTAATTTTGAAATTCGTTCAATCGGTCCTCTGTGTTTTTCCACAAATTCCGCAGATAGCGAATCTTCCAAATTTTAAAACGCTGCTCGTCGTAATTATAAAATACCGTTTGTCTCGACAATTACATCTTTCACTCCCTTAAAGTTGGCCAACTTACCTTTAAAAGACTTGCCCGTTCTTCGAATCCAACAAATATGATCGTAACTTCTGTTTGATCGTAACGTAACATTAAATTCATAAAATATGTAGGTAAAGCAACTAGCTGGTTAACCCAAATAGCTCTAAACGCACAAATGAAAACTCGTTGACTCCCGATACACGTGTTTCGCTCGAAACATGTCTATGGAAGACAGAAGGCACGAGGGTAGAATAGAACCGAGGAGCAGGTCCTTGAGTTACGAAGCTCGGATCAGGCTGCAACGATCTAACCATCGAATAGGCCGCGTGTCGCGGTCCAGGTATACCTGACATCGTTGGACGTCGTGTTCTTCGTAATTGGTTATCGGATCGGACGTGGCGATCATCGAAGGATGGTCGAGCGTATGTACGTGTCGTAGCTAGGTGCAAGGTTGAAGCGACGAACATAATCGCAACACGTTGTCGACGTACGCGTAATACCGCTCAAATTACATGTGCCGGCGCGTCCGATAATCGTGTCTTCAACAAATAACGGACCGACGTTCTTGACCCGGCCATGGAATCGATGCTTCGATCGATCTTTTCCGACGACGGTAGGATCACGAAGGATACGAAATAACGGGATCAGGAAGATCGCTTTCGGTATCATATGTGCTACTGTAACTACTGTACTTCTTTGATACCAGAATCGTCAGAGTGGCGAATATATTCAACGCGATACCTCTCCTCTCCGGTAACGAACACCGAGGTGAATATCATCAACTTGGCTTTACTTTAAAAACATGTAAAAGCTACGATAAATGGTTGAAATATATTTAAAGGAAAGACGATGTCGATACACGATGATATCGACGTCGAAACCGAAAGACTGACACCCCTTCGATACATGTGGGTCGTATGGGTCGTATCGATATCGTATTAGGCGCAAGATACGTCGATATCTGATAATAATATATAAAATGCTGGCATATCTATAGTTCGTAACCGGTCAACCAGACAAGCGATGCAGTTTAGAGGTCTGCGGATAGCAACCTAGTCAGCGTGTACTAACTTCACCGAGAGTTCTAAGCGAATCACGCCGTATTTAATCGTCGTCAGCGATGCCAAGATCAAGATACTCCTTTTCGCGTTCTTCGCGAACAAAAAGAATCCGAAAAGACCACGACCTTGGTTCATGATTAAAATCTCCATAGAAATTCTAGTCACGTATCGAGCATATCGTTAGAACAATTAGCCGGTGAACGGAGCACGCGCGCTTAATAACAACCAGGCCAGGCCAGGTCATTGAAATTGCAGTGATCCGATGGATTTTCGCAAATTAACAGCGTCTAGCCCTGGACGATGCCTTCCTTCGAACATCGAGCAATATCGATCGAAAATTGCCAGAGCTGCCTGACGATGAGTTCACCCTGTTCCGATAGAACTCACCACGGACCTATAATTTTCGACTTTAATACGGATCGTGAAACTAGGTCCATTGGAGCCCAGAGCAGCTCTGTTTACGTGGTCGTGGACATGGAAACATGTGATTCGAAATTGTAAGATATTCCAGGGAACAGATGCATAGTATCATTTGGCGAATTTGAAATTAGTCCTGGAACCTTTGATAACTAGATTTCGATCTGTTTAGAGGGGATGGAATAGCAATCGACGAAAATTCCATATTTTGATAAGGTAGAGAGCAACTAATAATTGGTATGAACGAGCTGCTTGATGATAGTATGGATGTTAGAATGGCAGAATATACGCTATCGCGACGAAGAAATAAACGAAGATGCGAATAGGTGAAATCGTGGGTAGACAGATACGCAAATGTCAAGTCAGACGGTGCTTTAAGTAGAGTAATTTGTATGGACTAAAGGTTAAAGACGGTTAATTACGTATTCGTGGTGATTATGAGCGATCCTTCTGCGATCGAAGGCTGAGTGAAACGTACGTTTACGTTCTTAAAATTCTAGTCAGTCCATTCGTGTCAATATTCGGTCAGTTTAAAAATTTTAGATAATTTTTTATAATTATTTGGTACAGACATTTTGGCTCGGTACACGAATCGTACAAAGCTTTTCGCCATTTCCCATATTTCGTTTTTTCAAACAGTTTTCAATGATTTTCGTCGTTTCCAACGTTTCGCTTTTAACCCGTTTTCATATAAACAGATCTTTGTCCGAAATTAAAAAGGCTTTCTAATTACGATCCGACGAATAATTACAGCCAACAACGCATAAATTCGTTGCTTAATAAAATACTCCTATTACCGAGTAATTTTTACCTGGTCGTTTCACCATGATCGTCGATTCGCATTATTCAACGTAATTTAACGTTAACGAACCCGATTTCGATATCAGGCCGTTTTTGTTCCCGGTTTCTCGTGGCCGGTTAAGATCCTAAGGGAGTAATTTTGTAATTAACCCGGTAAAACCCCTGGATGTTCGCAACGGTAGCAAGCAACGCCATCAAGTAATCCGGCTAGCGTCATTAGGGGAACTCGCGAAGATGAGGAACGTCTTTAATCTTAATTTGCAGCATGCAGCGACACGTGTGGGTCGCTTCCAAATGTTGGATGGTGTTAGTTCGCCGTGAAATAACTTACAATCGCATTTCTATTCGAAATTAATCTAAGAATTTAATATGCAATTCCTGTTTTTATACGTTCCAAATGTATCTATTTGCTTGACGAAATTGGAAAGTAAAATTCTAGTTATCGTTTTAATGACTGAAAGTATCTTAAATCCAGATGAAAATACTTTATCCCGGAGAACGGTGCCTTCCTATATTCTTCTTCGCGCAGTAACAGTTTCTCTTCCGTCAAACTATCCGCAAGATCACCGCCAAACCAAATCCAAACTTCGACTACACCCAACGTGTTAAAACTTATCCTTCGCGATCCTACGATGTAAACCCTATGAAGAAATATTCCTTTTAACCGCAACACAGCGACCGATAAAATTCCCTGCATGTTCGATAGCTGTTCTTTTTTTTTTTTCTTGAAATCTAGAAATGCGTCAACCACGAGACTCCGATATTCTTCGTCTATCGAATGGACGGTGTAAGCGAATCGTCGAAGTAAAAGTGAGTCATCCCAGTGAAAACAAGACAAACATCGACGAAGCTTGTCGGTTCGTCTAAAGCAATTTCTTAATTAGACCAGCGGCCAGCCGTGGTTTATACGAACGAAATTAAAGGGGCCTGCCCATCGAGATTGAACTCCCAATGCGGCCGGTCGAAGCCGGTCTTAAATCAAGCCGCTGGCTAATTGCTATCGATATTTCATACATCGAAGAAGAAGAAGTTGCCGCGTCTTCTTGAATCTTTAGAGCACGCGCCATGCGTTGGCAAAAAGGGGAAAATTTTGCGGCAAAAAATCGTCACGTTGGAAAAAAGAAAGAAGAAGAGAAGGGACGAGGTTCGAGACGATGCGAAAGGAGGCGAACCAGCAGCTGATTCACGTTCCCCTCTCTATTCCTCTTCTTCTTTCTTTTTTACGGCCTCGACGCTCTCGAAATTTATCCCATTCTACCCTGCAGACTGTAGACGGTGGCCAGGCCAGTTAATAAAAAGTCACGTCGCCTTTACGCTGCGTAATCAATTAGCGCATCGACACCTTGAGGCTCGATGGATCGTTTTCCAGCTGTTTGATTAACGCTAGATCGTCTAACGTTTAACCTATACGTAGATATACCACCTTCTTCCATTCTACCATTTTTCTTTCGTTAGGAAAAATCTTGCGTATCTTTCTACTTGTGGTAACACGATAACCTGCTAGTACCTGCTAGTAGTTCGGTGAGAAATATCTCCATATTTCCATACGTAACGATATACGTAAACACGTCATACTTCAAATAGTTATGAAATAGAACGATATGCTCTCAATCTTTATAACAGATTTTAACGCGTTTAAATTCATATTACTTGCATCGTGTATTTCCTTTATATTTTATTCTTTTATGGATCTCTTCGATATCTGTAACGAGACTTGACCACGTATTAACATCTTTATCGCCTTTCAACACGGATGATAGAACACGGACTTACGAAAACAACCGGTTAATGTTTTACAACTTCCTATCGTCCCACTGATATTTAATTCCGCGATCGAAGGAACTTGCGGCTAACGATGGAAAATGCAGTGCTCAGTGAGTCAGGTTGAGGATAACTTTTTATGGCAGTGTATTTCACGGAGTATTCATTCATCGATGTAAAGCGAAGCGTGCCACGATGGTTACAGAGAACACCTTTTGCGTCGATGTGGCGATTAAATTCTCGGCCGACTTCTTGCCCGAATTCCTAAAATAATGCCAGCCTTTGAAAATCAAGGGTTATCAAGCATCTTCCCCCTTTACGTCAGCCTTGTTTCAAACAGTTCCTCCCTAATCGTGCCAGAACCGGAATACGGACGATCGAGACGCCGCTCTCGCGGCTCCTGATTACCTTTGCACCGAAATTAATCAGCCTAGAACGTTCATCAGATGCAAAGAGCATAATCGAACGATTAGGCTCGAAGATGTGTTTTTAGGCACGATTAAAATTTTGACGAGCGTAAACCGAGAGAAGGGGAAGAATAATTAAAGGCTCGTCTTTTAATGTACGGTGTTGCTGCAAAGTACGAGGCATAGAAAGTACTCGTTGCAACGTAGTAATTGGGATTTATTAATCGTCGTTACGATACGAGTGAGTTTTATTCTTGTATTTCCGTAGCATTACGATATTTCTTTCTTTTCGACGAAAGCTTTCGTTCACCAGCGTACAGCCGGATAGATTGTTTATATAATGCGTATAAAAAAATTACGCGATACGAAAAATATTTCGTTCAAAAATTACCACATTGTATATTGACCAGCAACGACAAATGCCACGGTATTTTTCTGTTTTTGCGAGAAAAAAACAAACACGAAGAAACTTCATTTTTCTTATAAGCCCTAACTATTATCGATCGTCTCGTAATAAATCAAAGAAAACGATCCTTGTAGCAAATAATGGAAAGAAAACGCCCAATGATAGCGTGAAAATTCGCTCTGCTCTGCGAACAGATTTTGGCGAAATAATCATCGATGCGTTCGTTTTGACGCGCGTTGTCGGTGATGGTGTTAAGTTGATACTAATTGTGCTGATAACAGGACTGGGCCCGCGTCCGATCCGACAGATAATTTTCGATGTAATTAATAATAACACATATCAGATTGGTATCGTGAGTAAGATATTACGACGAAGGGAACGTACGAAGCACAGGTGGTTCGCGTCGCGGAAGAGGCCTGTTTTAATATTCGTACGTCGATTGATCTCGCTTGCACCCGAAAATTCGAGTTCCGTGCGCGTCCGTTCGTTTCGAAATCAATCTTATTCCGCGAACAAATTGTTGCCAAGCGGATATGGTCTCGTTGTGAGTTTTTGAACGAAGCGGAACGAATTAAAAAAAGCTAAGGCCAACGTGTCCTTGACCTTTAAAGTGCAAAAGTTTTCTGCTGCTGGACAGATCTTTTACTTTGTGTTTCAAAAACGATATTTGAAAAATTTCTTTGAAAATTTTTGATCGTTTAATCGTTTTCTTTTATTTGTCGTGTCTTTATATTCGACGTTGTTTCAAATTGCTTCAAAATCATTCATATCGACATAAATGGCGTGATATACGAAAGAAAACGACAGGACGACTAGAAATCTAAAAGATTCGTCAAAATATCGCTTTTGAAATACAGAGTAGAAGATATACGTGCTTTGTCAGGAACCCGTTTGCACGCTGCTACAGCTATTCTTCGTATAGTGTCCTTGCATTCGTACGATACTAATTACTAATTACTCGAATTTTCGCAGTTCTGTTATTCTGCCGTCACGTGAAACTACATCTACGTAGTATCTTGTAGTATGGAGCCGTAAAGTAAGATGTTGTCGAGAGATTATGGTTGCTACCGACTCGGAGCGAGACCAGGTGGCAAACTAACGTTTCCAACCCAAGGATATTTTAATTTTACCAAAATTACGATATCGTGTGCTCGGGATAAAGTGGAAAGGGAAGCGTATAACGTCGTTACTGACAAGGTGCTTTAATTAACGATCTTTGTCGCTAGTAAATGCGATCGTTGACATCGAGAACACGACGGTTCGATGGCGAAAAGAGAATACCTTGTAAGGATCTCGTTAGCATAATGCAAATCTTTGTCGGTAATCGATAACGCGAGATCGGCTCCTCTGGCACTACGCTTTTTCTTCGCTTTGGCGATTCATATTGTAATAACATCCGAGATTTAAACAATCTGTCGGCTGGTACTAACGAGCCCTCGCTTAGCTGTTCGTTAATTGTTACGACGCGGCGCTATATAGGCTGATAACATCTGCAACCGTGGCATAATTGAATATCATATAGCTTTTTACGTAACCGCTATGCGTGCGTTTCGACTGTAAATTGAGATTTAAGTGGATTGTAACAGCGGAGGCTTCTTATTCTTACTTCGCGTCTGGCGAAAGATTTAGGCGATCTTCGATAGGTTTTCGAGTAAACAAACCTGTACGATAATTACAAGGAAAAGATGGATCGCAAAGAATTATATCGCACTTTTCCGATTAGAGCGATATCCATCATTTTTATTATCTATCGAATATTCGTATAAAACCTCGTACGAACAACGATTAGAAACAATCGACCAACCATAACCCAGAGAAACGTCCAAAGTAGAAAAAGGATGAGAAAACATGGTTCGATTTGAAGCGGAGGTCAGAAGTGTGCCCTTACCGAGTCGAAAACGTGACACGAGCATCCTGCGTGGACCCCACGCCCTACGCTTCCTAACGAGATGCACAGCGAAGTTACGACTTCAAGAATCCCTCGGGCACACCGGGTTTAAACCAAACGAATCCGTATAAATATTCTCGAGCTTCACAAGCGAAGACCGCGATCGTTGCCCACTAAGTCTTTCGCCGCTTGTCTTGCTAACTGGCCGCTAATTTTCAGACGTACGATGCGCCTTACGATGCGACTTGCCGTATAATATATAAAACTAAGGAAACATAAATGTTTCCTTATTTTAAACTACTAATGAAATAACATAATTTTATCTGCGTTTTAATCTGGCAAATTGCGGCGGCCCAGGCGGCCGCACCGAATCAATCGGGGACTGCCTTGTAATCGAGTGGCGCATTAATGCGTTCTGTAACCCAGTTTACAGCGGCGCGGCGGCGCGTCGTTGATCTTGGCCGGAGATAGCGGACGCCTCTCGATCGATCGATAGGCCGCGGCCGTCGTTCGGCTGTCGGGCGTGGCCGCCACACGACACGTCGTGCGGCCAGATAACGTCGGAAAATGCCAAAACGACGATGCTCGTCGGCGAACCACAGAGGATCGTCGCCTGTTGAACGCTGAGAAACACCAAACGGAAGCATCGAGCCAGCTTCCGATCGAACGATCGACAGAGAAAGAGAAATGTCTTCGAAATGTCTACTGTACTCGAGCTACTTGAACTGAAGAACTCTAATCGAAGCTCGAGTAGAAAGAAGCGCTTGGATTAATCGGAACGTGTCTCAAGTGGAAGAGGACGATTCGAACGATTTGAACGAATGTTGACTGGAAAAGGGGGCAATTCGCGAAAGAGGAAGAAGAAGCGGTGGAAGAAAGAAGGCGAAGCAGACAAGAAAGGAGAGAGAGGAGGACGAAGAAAGAACAAAAGAGAAGGAAAGATAAGCGGAGTTAGAAAGAAAGAGTAAAAAGAGGGCGAACGGGAGACGTTCAATTTCTGTCGCATCTGCCTAAATGTACGTTAGCCTATGATCATCGTTGGGCCCCGAGCCGATATTATATCTCCGAGGAGACTAAATATCGTTCGATTGCGATTTTTGGACAGGCATTATCGTGTACGTGTCACGATACAAGAAAGATGATCGCGCGCGCCTCGCCGATGGTCGAAGCAGCGCGCCATCGCCTCTTGCTTAGCCCCTCGTCCCGACCATTATCGATCTTCCGAGTGCTGAAATTGTTTCGCCGCTTTTAGGCCCGGCCCCGGGAATAATTGATAGGACGCGGCGCGTGCGCTGCATTCACCAAGGAAATCGCGGGACACCCGTCCACCCGTTATCTATGTATATGTACGTACGACGTAACTTGGGAATTTCAAGTATCCGAATCGCGCGAATTTGCCGATCGACGTTGATTTATCATCGATCGTTAAGGAATCGGCGATTTATGGCCCGTTGGAAGAAAGATGGAATTTGTTCGATACAAAATTGCAAAACTGTGTAGATCTTCCGTAGGGCGATTTAGCAACTACCGCGATACGTATCATCGATGAGTGTAGTCATTTAACTGGATGTTTTTTTTGCAGTCGCATCGAGTAATACGAAATAGTAGGCCGCTATAGTAGGTTGTCGTAAATTTAGAGCTTCCGTTTTATTATTTATGGTCGCGTTGGACTGGTAGTTGGTTGCGAAAAATAATACGATCGTCGTAATTTCAGTATTCTCTTTTCGTAACTCTGTTTTCGTATTCTCGCGGAGAATTGTAATTCGCCAAACAGATCTTTAAACGTTTTCAATCTGCCGTCCGTAACGATTATTCCGAAAGTTTCGCCATGTGGTCATTAAAGAGTTACAAATTGCTCATTAGAGAGTATTAATTTACGAGAGATACGAAACGATGTCGATAACACGTAAATGCGTATCCCCTGGTGTGAATGATAAAAATATTTATTATGCGGAGCATGCAGTGACAATCTGATTACGATGCAAAGGGGTGTCTCTAAAATACCGGTATTTCGTGGCCGACTTTTTAAAAGCGCCTATATTACGCAGCAGCTGGAGTATCGCGATTTTTAATCATGCAGTCTCGTGCATCGTATATTATCGCCCGCGGAACAAGTATTATTTCGCTAATATTCCGAGCATCGGGCCACTTAATGTTGAAATATGATGTCATGTACAGGGGGACAACTTTATACCGGGTGTTCCCCGGTCTCTGTACCCTGGCATCCCGAGAATCGTTCTTTTTATAAACTAATTTTTAACGTCGCGTCAAGAGCCAAGACCGATTATTAGCGACGCACGCACAGTGGACGAAAACAAGACGACTTTTTTCTGTCTTCGTAATAACCGTCGGTTAGCTCTTCATGAAGACATAAATATTCTTTCGTTTCGTACTCGGCGATCGCCGTTTCTCTCGGTTATCCTCTCCTTTCTTTTCTCTCTGAACATCGGTGTACAAACGAACCGAGTGTGCTCGCAATCGCCCGATGAAAAAATTATGTGAAATCTGTTTCGCTGATTGATCGTTCGCGATATTTTTTACGCGACTTTTCTTTCTCGATATTACGTGTTCTCGCGTGAGTGAAATCATACGCAGATAACGCAGATGCTACTTTGAATATTTATTACTTCGGTTACAATTGTTTGCGCGTGATTTATTTCTGTTTCGCGTGTGGATGAATCATCGTCGGTAATTTTTCGATAATAATTTCTTCTATTTAAGTCTTGCCATAACGCGCACCAAACTTTGTACCGTACAATACTTTTGTAATCGCGCACACTCCCGCGTAATAGTCCTACGATATCTTTTATCCTTAGCAGATTAGAAATTTTAAATTGCCTCGCGTGTTTTAATAAAATTGTTAATACGTTGGTGCTATGCCTTTCTATGTACTTTCTTTCTGATAAGTTAAAATTAAAATTGCTTAACAAAACTAGAACTGTCAAATCGAAATTTCTCGACGTCTTATCTTCTTAATGCTTTTCAATTTTGAAGCCGATGCAACGATCGTCGTATACATTTTCAACGGGGGTACAATGATAATTTGACAAGCTTTCGTTGCAACTGTAGAGAAGAAAATACACTATTACGACGATTAACTGGAATCTTTAGTCTTTAACGCTAACTTGCGTTTAGTGGAACGGGTGTAAAGTAAATTAATAAGAATGAAATTCGAAATTAACGGAAGAATATATTCGATATCGTCGGAAGATAGGTATTCTAAGCGTAACTTGCGGATAAATAAAATTCCACGTACTATTCTGCCTTTACTTATTATTATATTTAGTTCGCCTATGATGTTATTACCGATCTTTTTCGTCATAATGCCATGTATAGAGAATGCAAAAATTTTAATGCGACAGGCTAGAAAAAGGAAATTTACATTTAGAGCGACGCTGTATAAGCACCAGCCATCATGGAAATTAGGCTGCAATTTCAAGACTCCAAAATGTGCCAGCGATACGGGGAGAGGCGAAGATCGCTGCACGCCTGTGATTACGAATGATGCTGCTTTTTATTCCACTTTACTATATTACGATAAAACCGACAACTCTCGCATCTTCGTCGTACACGCGAACATCGATAGACATTGAAACCGTTCACGCCCGAATTTGAACGAGTTTTTCGAAAACGAATGTAATATTAGGGGCGAGAAATCCTTTACCAAGAGCCATTTAGGAGGAACATTTCGCGTTGCAGGTGTAATTTCCCAGGAAATTGTTTATCGCGTATTGTTCCTCGAGTAAAAGATTTATTATTATCGTAAATAACGTTTCTAGACATCTTCTTTAATTTCGTTTCGATGAAACGGAACGTGTCCGTGTCAAAACGATTAAACAACGATCGATCCAAGTTCTTCGTTCGATCCTGTCTTCTCCGATCGATCTCTTCTATGCTCTTCGTTCCATTCCGCGATTAAATTCGATCGACGAACCACAGATACGCTGCTAATTACTCCACGTTACGACACCAGGATCCGTAATAGTTGGATGTTTGCGTTACGAGGATGGGGCGCGTCTCAAAGAGCAACGCGAACGTTGCAGAGGCAATCTCGTGGCCATCGCTGCATCGTCGTAAGAGAGGTCCTCTATTCGAGGCTACCGGGACACAGGAGGTGGCTAATAGGCATTCGTGATTTCGCGTGCTTAGATTTTTAAGGGCAGGTGAACAGATCCCAGGCAACTGTCCCCTCGGAGGCAAACATCGAACCCTCCCCATTCCACGTTCTCCTCTTCTCTCCTTTCCTTTGGCTCGCCGTCCCGTGTCCACGGGGAAACGACGAATAAAGAAGAAAGTACAAAAAGAAGAGCGGAGAAGAAATAAAAGGCGAACACGTATACGCACGATGGTGTCGAGAGGCCTACGGTGTTGCGTTCGAGCCCCGATTCCTCGCTGAGAGCGAAAGTAGGCGGCGCCCCGAAATTTCGCATTGACTTTCTATGAGCTCTGTATACCCGGTGGCATTCATAAATCGTCCGATGGACAGTGGGGAGAGGGTTGATCGAGTCGACAGGGAACATGTGGAACACGTGCCCTCTTTCGTGCGTGCGCCGCGCGACCGGTATCTCGATAGGGGGACGTGTGTCTCGAATCAAGGGTGCCGTCTTCAGGACTGCGTGCCTTCCATTTCAACGGCACGTATATACCCTGCTATTCGCAAACCATAGGACATTCGGTACAAGTTCTCTTACAGGAAAAAAAGCGACACGTTATTGATTCTGAGTAGGCTATCGTAGGATCTCGATGGTTGCATTACCGAGACCTTAGTTTTGGACAGTAACGATCGGCAACGATCGGTAGCATTCCTACTGCGAGTGAACTATCGGACATACCGATCAATTACTAAGACTGGCCACACTGAGACTACTAAGACTGATCGTACTGGCGAATCGCTGGAATTATTACGCATGTATGTATATGCAGTACGTGATGGAAACAAATAGTCATTGGAAATGTACTCGTAATCAGTATTTCTTGGAAACCAGTTCGGTTTATTTTTTAATAGCTTTTAGTGATTTTTTTCTGAAGGGTACAAGTGGACGTTATAATTAGAAAATGAGCTGCGCTTCGAGCATTTTATTACCGATCCGTTTTATTACGGCTCGCGTTTAAGATTAGTAAGTGTACCATAACTTATGGACGAGAGTGTATTATTGGGTCCACTTGCGGCGCCAGGGCACTTTCACAGGGGAGGAGGTGAATATAGCGGTCCTAAATTTGATGGCAGATCGAAGTTTGTAACGCGCATGTTGGTCGGATACGTTTTAACATACTTGGCACCGCATCTGTCGCTTAAGTTACGTGACTGCGGGCAAGTATTATGTTTCAATTTGAGATCGGCTTGGTTGAAAAAGTATGCGACACGTTAGTTCGGAATTTTAATCTAATAAAAAATTCTCGCGTCCTCTTTAATCGTTACCACCGTCTACGCTTAGAAATCTGTTAGAAACAAACTTTTGTATCTTTCGTTATCAGATTTTCCAGAATTTATCGAATGGTTATACTCTATTACAAGATCTCTTCTCCCGTCTATCTTCTTCTCAAATGTACCTATCGTTTGCCACTTGAGTCGGACAATCTTTTATCGATATAACTTTGGCGTTGTTTCCTATAATGTTTTATACGTGACGTCTTTGAACGTATAATACCACGATAAACTATAAAACACCGAGGAAAATATAAACATAAACAAATTATAAAACGTCGAAAGGATAGAGATACGTGTAAATTCGAAAGTGACATTTCTTCGTTGAACATTAAAAGGAAAACCAAAGATCCCTCGCTCTTCGATTACACAATTTTAGCAGAAATGTCAGAGAATCGAAGGTAGCGGCCAGTTTCCATATAAAAGGAATACTTCTTCTTGTAGTGGTTAATTGAAACGACATTGTGACTCGTCGCGGTATTCAGTCATTCAAGGGCAGAAATCGTCGCGATATCCGAGCTGTCCGTGTCGATCGGTTCAAAGGATCGGCAAGACGACTTTTTGCGCCAGTTTTAATGCGGATTTGTCCGCGAAATATGCTCGAACGGACGTTCTCGTTCGCTCAACTATGTCGGTTTCTTCGTCTTGTTCAATTTTTCTTCGACCCGTAGCTTTTTTCGCGTTACGTGTCACGGTTACAACGAAATATCTTTTTATTAGACCGCGCGTGTTTACGCATTTATGGAAAATTTATAATATACAATTGCTTCGATCGTGTTCGTCGAAACATCTGCAACTTTCGTATTATCTGGTAATTTTTCTTTTTGTAATGCCAAAGTATTCGATATATCAAATTAAATTCAAAGCAAGAATTTAGCACGGTGTTAAAAGAGAATTTATAGAAAAGAAATCGGATAAACGCGTATCGGGTACGTGTTAAAGAGGACTACGTTATTTCTACCTGTTGCTCGTACCGGAAATACGTAGATATCTTACGTCAGTTTCTAACGAACCTTCGTCCTTCGAGTCGGCCCGTTTCTAGGCGGACGTTCAGCTTTTCCGTCATCGGGTTCTACCGACTGGCAAAGTAAATTCAGGGTTCCGACAGTGATTACGTGTGACGTGCGTGGACTATGATTATGTTTAAAAATCACCCATCAACTTTACCCGCTTTGTGGCTTCTTTTAAACGCCGCTTATTAAAACCAACGGGCACGGCTGTTGCGACACTCGAAATTCAGGGAAACGAGGAAGATCGTCTTCGTCCTTTTCCTCTTAATCTAGAATTTAGTCTTCGACCATTATTTCAATATGTATTTAACTCGTGTCCGAATTTCTTCGCATCTTTCCTTTCTCCTTTTATTTTCATTTCTCCTTTATGCCTGACACGTACATTTTTAACCAGTGTGATCTAATTTTTTTAAAAACAGCCCATTGATCGGTGCAAATAGTGCTGTAGAAATCGTAAAACAGAATCAACTAACTTACGATTTAACTGGACAAGTTGACTTAATTCGTCGAGTTAAATCATTTGGTCTAAAAAAAAAAAAAAAAGACCGAGATTCTAATCACGTGTTCCGGTAAAAATTTAAGTTAACGAGCCAATTGCCAAATGGCGTTATAATCTTCAAATTTTACGAAAATTTACTTATAATTTTGCTCTTACGGGCGATACATCAGGTGCGTACGATCGTTAGAAATCTTGTCCGGCGTCATCGCGTTATCGAGTTACTACGTTGTCAAGCTTAATTTGACGCAAAACAAGCAATTAATCTTTTTCAAAGGTACCCTTCCTCTCGTCTTAATTGCAATCTTATAAATTGCTTTGGCGTTTCATTTGTCAGTTTTCGTAACTTCTCTTTAATTACACACGCTTGCTTTGTGCTCGTACGCTGCACGAATGTTCATTCGGCCATGATTAATTTCTTCATCTTGGAACTTTCGTACGGGACGAAAGTAAATTAGGGAAACTTTAATTTGACACGAGCAACGACAATATTTACATACCTCGCAAAATGTTGTAAAAAAATATAATGCTGCGCACAGTATCTCCTGGATATTTCGTCTAAAAAATAAATTGTACACGCTTCTTCGGTCGAGAAACTCTTAATGAAATTCCTACATAATATACGTATCCAAGTCCACGTTGTGCGGATAAGTATAGTTGTCAAAGTTACGTGAAAGTTAAGGTTCTAAAATATGTCTGTTACAAATCATTATTCGAATTTCTACTTGATTGAAAATAAAAATTGGTGTGAAATAGAAGAAAAGAGAAGAAAGAGGAGCAAGGAAGCATATAATCAAAGATAAAGATCAAAGAGACACTGAGAAACGCCCGAAATGAAAAGAACGCCGAGACTAACTTTCTCGACACGGAGTGTGTGTAACGGAAAGGAATTAATGGAAAATAGAACAAATAAAAAAGATAATTCTTCTCCACCTTTGGATACGATCTTTTTCTCATTTGCTCTACTCGATCACCCTCTTTTGTTTTCGCTTCTTTTCCCTTTCTTCTCTCTCCCCCCCCCCCCTTTTCATCGAGAAT
>NT_176678.1:518796-526839 GCF_000188095.3 Bombus impatiens | reverse complement strand
TTTCCCTTTTTTCTCTCCCCCCCCCCCCCCTTTTCATCGAGAATTTCCATTGCTCACAGGCGAACGCGAGACGAAATCAGCCGGCCGCGTCCAGGTAACGCAATCGCTTTTGTTTAGAGCGTGCAATTTCGAAGGTTGCGCTCGGGTTTCTTGTCGTTTAAAGGGTCTGCGTGGCCGGTACCTGGGGGCCGAAACAATTTACCGGGGATCCGTCTAAATGGTTCGCGCACGAAGTGTCATTACGCTTCCAAAAAATGCTCCCTGGCATGGTCGCAAAGGGTGGTCCTAATGATACGGGCACACACACGTGCCTTCTTCTACCGAGCATCGTTGCCTGTCGATCATTCACTCCCTTGACTTACGCTTAATGTTATACTATACTATATATGCGGACTCGTATCCTTCGAACGGACGAAGCAACTTTGGCGTTTTTAACAGAGAAAGTAGAAAAGAATGTTTAATGCTGTTCCTTGGTATTTAGGAATCATCGATTTGCGCGCGTTATACATTACGTAGATAAGTTACGAGGTAAATAGAAATTAATCTACCTTTCGGTATTTCATTACTAAATAATAAAATAACATATAATAAAATAATGCTTCGTAATTTGTCCAGTATGCCACTTTTCTGATCGTCTGATCCGTTCGAATCGTAGGTTCGTTAAAGCGGTTAACGTTTAGTGGATTTCGAAGAAAAAGACGGCAGACCTAGTATTACGTTGTGATTAACAACTTTTCCTTAGTTTCACTGTGCCAACTCTTTCACCGAAGCCCCGATGCATTTGCTTCCGCATCATGATTTGCAATTTCATTGGAAATTGGTAATGCTCGACGAGACGAAAGTTACGATTATTTGACAAAAAATTACTTTCAAAATAAGATGGATGACACTTGATATTTTGACGCTTGATATCGTCTTGATAACGGTTGGTAAAACGGTTACACTTTTATTAGGTTACTTTCAGGAGAAGTTTCATGTCGAGAGACAATTGTCGCAAAACGGTGGAAGAATTAAAGAAATATCGCGACAGCAAATAGATTTGAAAACTGTATAAATAGTTTTACGAAAACTAAAAAGTTATTACGAAGCGACGAGAGCGGAGTACGCGTCGCGGGTTGCTCTTCCGCAGGCGCCTGGCGAGACGAGCGCGATGAAAATATCCTTAAGAGATTTCCAATATATAAAAAAAAGTAATTAGTTCGATCTCCGAGTGCTTCGAATGTCCGAGAAAATCTGAGAACAATTGATTTTAAAATATAAAAATTTATTCAAATTTATTCACGTCATCCGACAAAGATAGCAAATATTCGAAGTAGCTGTCATCCTTCGAAACACCCGAGAACTTTATTACCTCTCAACGCTCTCAATCTCTTTTAACCACCACCGAGATTCAATCCTCCGTAAACCATTTCTCACTGCGTGTCATCAGTACGCGAAAACTGCGCAAACCTAAATCTCTTCATACAGTCGTTCATCAAAAATCAATCTCCGCCGTTCGACCCAAATTATAAGAATCGCATCGAAGCAGCTTCGTTCGACAAACCACCTGCTCGAATCGCCCTTGTCTTGGTTACATTAACATACTTGAAAATCCATCTCCCTGTACGCGACTCTTGGCAGTAAGCACGCGAAAACGACGAGGGACAGCAACTCGAGTTGGCAATTCGAAAATCACAAGGTTCGCCCGCGGAAAGGGTGCACTTTCGCCTTCGGCTGATGTACATACGAGCGACACCTGTGCCGAACATCGAGCCAAAGTGTGTAATGAGCACAGCTGTGCGTCGACGTTTTGCTCGTCGCGCCTTTGCTGTTCTCACCACTCGGTATCTGGTGCGACTAATCGCGCTCCGATTTCGACATTGTTGCAATTTTCGCGGAAATCTCGTGCCTGCATGCGAAATCTATACTACAAAAAACGCGCTGGGTCTTCCTTATTCGTCGCCTGCCGCTTTAGCAGTTGTTTTTATTTTCTTTATTCTTTTGAAACGACTCGATCGAAACGACACTCGAGTCCAGTTTTCACACAAAGTGTACCGCGTCTTTCTTTCTCTTCGGTTTTATTCGTTTTACCTTCTCCCGACTTTTTCATTTTTCTTTATTTGTTCTTCTTTATCTCTCTGAAACGACTCGATCGATGCGATACTACGCTCCACTCGAATGTAAACTAAAAACGTACTGGTCCTTTCCTCTTCGTCATCGTCATCGTCATCGTCGTTTTTACTGCTTTCGTTTATTTCATTTCATTTTACTTTATTCTCCTTCGCACGATGTTTTTCCTTTTTTCAAAGGAATTTCGCGTGGCCCATTATCACCGTTCGTTCCAGCATTTGTGCAATTTTGTTGCGGCGATCGTGCACTGTTGGCACGCATGCCATCGAAGATCGCGGCCGAATCCTCGGAACCAGAAGGATTTCGTGAAACAGCGAGAGAGAAAAAAGGGATAAGGGACTGTGCAACAGGACTGTTGCGAGTAATACCGAACCCTTTGGGATATAACACGTGAACAATTCTTTACTTTATACTTTAACTTCTTGCTTTTTCTTAAATCTCGAAAACGACGGAGAACGACCAACCAGGTGTACATCGGTAGCATAGGGTTTTGCTTCGATTTAACGACACCTGATCGAACCGGAGGCGACATTTTTGACAGGATCGTCTGATTTTCCTGGATCGGTGAAGGCCCTTCAAACCCTGAAAATTCCAGTATATTTGTGCATTCGTGTATCTCTGTATAGTTTCGTATCTTGCGATTTTATCATTTTTCGATCAAATAAGATAATCGAGCAATTTACAGTTTGGAAAATTTCGATAAGAATATTGGTTCGATCGTAGACGTATTCGAAGACGATACAATTCGCTGTAATTTATACGGTAACGTCGAGATATTCTAAAAAGTCGCGAAACGATGCTGGTATTCTTTAGAAAAGAAAAAGGAAGGCAATTTCGGAGAATTGATCAAAGAATTATCCGTTCGTTTCTTTTACTTATACAGCGCTCACGAAGATACGCAGCTCACGAAAGAAGCAACAAGAACGAGTAATTCTTACGAAAGGAGTAATGAAGCAATCGATATCGCGACAAAAATATGGCGTGTGAGCGTTCAGAATCATACACGCGTCGAATTTCGGAACACCTGTGGTTTTATAATTGCATCCTCTCACCTCCAGCCTATACTTAAGGGCTGAAATTATCGCGCATGTAGAAAGTGCCCAAAAATCACGGAAATTCTTATTCACATCATCCGCCGATAAAACAAACGCAACAACCTCGAGAAGATCGAAATTCGCTTGCTTCTACGAACCACCGTCGCTATTACGTGAAATTGGATTTACTCGATGATACTCATCTCCTGGAAATTAGTATCGTAACACTCGATAGGTCAGATTTGTTTCTTGCGATGATATATCGGATTTTTGATGTATCACTTTGCTAAGACGTTTTATTTCGAACGTTTCTCCGTCCTAGAATGGTATTTCATCGTTTTAGTGTGAGTTTTGTCGATGATAAATTATAGGTTTCTACGGTAGAAAAGGTTTCAGAGGAAATTGTTATTAAAGCCGAATCGAATATGTCGGAATACTTACGGAAGATGTTACTGGTATCGTATTAAAATTTATTCGACATGGCGTAACGTCGAATTTCGTTGTGTTTAAAGAAAGACGATGACAATGATCGAAGTTTCTTCTCTTCCTAGGTGGCCTAAAGTTTTCTAGAAGATACGGAAGGTGCGATATTTTTTTCCTCGATCGTAAGATATGCTACATTTTTCATAAAACTCGATCTTTTGCAAGCAGAATTTTATTTACTAACGAAAGACAACAGTCGCAGCTCGACGTTACATTTTAATCTGAGAGTTACAATTTTCCATTATAAAAAAATCATTTGCTGCCGATATAATGCTGTAATTTCTCATAAAATTTGATAATATTTACAATGGTAAACGAATACGGATAGGGGTACGTAACTTCCAATAATCATAAAAATATCCTTTGACGTTCGTCTTGACAAGCGAGTCTATATTATTATTATTATTATTATTATTATTATTATTATTATTATATATTCTATTAAAATACATTCGTAAATTCGAGATAGACCCCTATGGAACAGCAACCCGCGATGCTTCCTTCTACCATCGTCGATATGCGATAATCGTACGAAGCAAAGTACCGTAACATTTTAACGCCATTTATACTGTTGCAATTTATGCAATTTCCATTATTTCTTTCAAATTCTTTAAACAATAGTTAATAGATGAAAACGTGGAACAATTCGTTTCGTTTATTACGTTACGATCGATTATCCGCAAGTATGTATGATAACAGACTAAATCTGTTTTCTATACGTAACCTTACTGCGTAACCATCGAGGTTATCAGCCGTTTATGCGTTAGGGTAGCCACCCTCTTTATTACGCGACCCCCGATTTTGTCCTCGTCAATGAACACACTCGACTTTAGGGTCACGATTATTCATCCTGCGTCATTGAATACCGAGTGCTGGTAAATACGCGATAGTATCTCTATGATGTTTATAAATCTCGTGTGAATTATTTAAAGTAAATATTTGTCGCATGTAGTAATTAGCTCCCGGTTTTTTTATTTAAATTTCACCATTCAGAATTGAGATCCAAATACGCAAAATTATATTTCGTAGTATTTAAATATTATCGATATTGAAATTTACATGCTACAATATGACAATAAAGACATATAAACGTTAAATATAAAACATTATTTAACTCTCGGGTTTCTAATTTTCAATCCGCATGGAAATAGTCATCGAAAGAGAGGTAAAATACATAATCCAACGAATTTAAACTAAAAATGAAAAACGCGTAATGTAATAAACGTAAGACAAGGATTTCGAATAATTTAATAAATTCGCGAACAGATAAATCTCGTCGAGCATCCTTGGAAAAACGAAACCGAAATCTCGCGTGTTCGATCGTTGCCGTACGAAATCGCGATCCGCAGAAAAAAAAATGAAGCAAGTACGTAAAAGCGTCTTTAGAGAACCGTGATGATCGCGTTTCGCGCTATCTATCTTTCTCCGCGGCTGTCACCCCCTCATTAGGGATGGTAAGCCGTGGAGTTGTATCGTACGTCACGTGGCACGCGGATCCCGGATCAACAGGGGCTTAGTGGCGGATTACCGGTGCATTCTGCTACTACCAGATAACACTGTGTAAGTTGTCAACCGTTCACACCAGTTTTCGAGGGAGCGTGCCTGTCCTCTCTGTCCGCGTTGCTCGAATAATCAAACTGCTCCCGCGCCTCCTTCGCTCGTCATCCCATTTCGAATTAACCGGATCGTCCAAAGAGATCGGAGATATCGTTCGGTTCGTAATTGGATGATTTTCATGGGGAACGATCCTCGGCTGAAAGTAAACGATAAAACCGCGGATAAACGCGGTGACTCTCACGATCGCTGATTTTCGGTAGCGTTTCTCCCTCTCCGCGTCCTCCCGAATTCGCTCGCAGTTTACAAAATATGCACGTACGCCGCGGATAACCGGTTACGTAAGGGTGAATGGGCTCGTTGCTTTTTCGAACGGTGTTACGCAAGGGAGATCGTTGGAGAAACAATAGAAGGTGGTTAGAGATCGTGTATTTGGAATTTCTTTGCGGAGTTATTCCGCTGGTTGTTCGCTTGTATCGTTGTCAGTTGCGCGCGTTCAGGCACCGTGTTTTCACCTTTTCCGATTAGCGAAGAGAACGAGCGGCGTTCGTTACGTCGTTGCTCTGTTCCATTTGCTCCCGACTCGAAAAGCAACGAACCGATCGTAAATATTCGTAGATTTGTTTATACGGTAGACTTCTTCGCTTTTCGTTTTTTATCAGCGAACAAAAGAAACGACAGCTTTTGCATCGTTGCGCGAAAATTAAACGGCAGCTCAAAGTGGATGGAACAAACGAACAGATTTCTCGGGCACCAATCGTTCTCGTTTTTTCGTCTTTCTGGATACTCCGTCGGTATGAAAACCTGGTCGAAACACGATTGTTGAATAAAATAAAAGATCGCACGTACGTGCGTGCTGGCCCGGGTAGAAACGTTTTAAGTATCCAATTAAAGGGCCGGCTTTCCTTTCGTGCTTTAATTGGATGGTTTTCGCGGCGCGAGTTGTTTCCGGTACAAAATTGCAGTTTCGGCAAAACGCGTTTATGCCGTGTTGGAATGATCGACATTCGTCATCCACGCGATAAAAGTAGCTTAATAGAAGCGGAATGGAAGTTGGAAGAACAAGCTAAATCGTTTCAAACCCTTAATTTCGGGAACAAGCTACTTTTCAGACACGCGTCCTTCTTTCTCATATTCGTTAGATACACGTTTAAATCGTGGAGAAAATTGCAAAGTCCATCTTCGAAAGTTGTTCTTCGATCGTAAAGCAGATTCCAACGAAGATTTGCCAGAAGCAAAAGCAGCTACGATAGCTGCATTTTCTTTCCCCTTAAATTCCAATTTACTCTTTGGATTTAATTTAATTTTTTTTTTTTTTAATTTCGCGCGTCACGTCTCGTTTGGTTACGTTTCCGTTTGTTTCTACCCACGAAGAGTCTACCTGGGCCGAATTTTGCAGAGACCTCGCTCGCGATTAATCCCCCGTCGTAAGTCACTCGAAGGATCATTTTCGATACAGAAATCATGATTTCGGCCACATACCCCATACATTTTGTCACGGCGACCGCCAACGAAACGCAGCAAGGAACGACGGTCTCCTCTCGTGGTTTTTTTTTTCGTCGGTGGACGTCGCGCGAGCAACGAGCTCGTTCTTTCTTTCCTTCCGCTGAAAACATTCGGGGCAACCGTGAGCGAGCTCGAACAATTTTAATTCCTCAATCGTGGCCCGCTCCGCTTCAGAAGGTAACGACAACGAGAACCGAAGGGAGAAAAGGAGAGACGGGGATTCTCGAAGGAGAAAGAAAGAAGGAGAAGGTCCGTGTGCGCCCCACAAATAATTGGGCAAAACTGCTTCTGGCGAATAATTACTCGAATGATTGAAGGCACAGGATACTCCGCGTCCCTCTTCGTCCTCGATCCCCTCTTCCACCGCGAACCATCTCTCTAACGAAAGGCCAACGAAATCCAAGAAATAAGCGGAAGCAAAAAGGCCGATGCACTTTGCGGTTTGCGGCTAGCGACGGACTCGAGTCCGATCGAAACGAGTTCCATCGAACACTGTAAAGTTACGAACGGATTTACTCGACGAGGTAAATGGATCTGCGGCGGATCGCGTACTTGCAGTTCGGAATTACAATAATAGATGGGACTCGAAATGGAACGTAGCGTTAACCGGTTGCAGTTGGACCAATTTCTCGGAATATGCGGGGATTTTCTCTTCCTTTTTTCTTTTTTTAATTTCCAGCTTGCTTCTTCTTTCTTTCTTTGGCTATACGGCAGGATTACGAAAACTCTTAATCTCGATGAATTTAACGAGTATCACGTTGTTTATGTTGTTCGGAAAGATGTTTTTCATGGATAATGCAAGTGGCGTGTATTACGTCGTTCGATAAGACGCTGACAAATTGGACATTTCTTGAAAATAGAATTATTTTAGCGTAAAGTGTCTGGTCCTTTAAATTACTCAAAGGGAAACGTACACAAATATTTTCTAATCTAAAAAAGGCATATACATAAAATTGCGTATACATACATCATATACATATACAAGACGTTATACAATCGGACAATACACATATAACGTATAATATAGTAGTGCAGGAACACGTATAATAATATAGTAAATAATCGTATATAATGCAAGGTACAGCGAAATTTGTGATTTGCGAATGTGTGATGATAAATCAACGAACCGAGACAGATTAATAGCAGAAACACGATGAACAGCTACGATAGGAAAACTCTGGTCTCCGAAGGGAAGAAATCGTATATTTCAGGATTTTCACGGGAATTTGTTCGAAGCTGTCGCTAGCCCGATCCTTGAAGTACTTCTTTTCCGTGGCTGTCGCGCGGAATGGCCGGATTTTTTGCCCTCTGGAAGGACGAATCCCCATGATGCGGCGGCGGCGGCGGCGGCCCTTCG
>NT_176678.1:505956-517957 GCF_000188095.3 Bombus impatiens | reverse complement strand
GGCCCTTCGAATCCAGCCGGCGAACGGATTTAATTGATATTGCCCCGGCCCGTCGACTTTTAATTCGTAATAAATTTCGATCATGCGCCGCGAGATTTATGAAGTCACATCGACCGGCCGACTGTCCATCTTTCTAGCCCCGCGCCAGAAAAATTCACCGGGCAACGGAGACTTTGGCGACTTTATGGCAACTGTCACTCGGCCTCGATTTACGATTCGATCACGGTGACGCGAGGGGACGTTCTAAATTTGGTGCTGAACGCCGACCATTCGTCGCTCCACCGGTATACCGAAAAACGTAATGATTTTTATACTCGGGGAATTAACTCGAGTCGGGAATAATAATTATCGCGATGATAAGTTATGGGGATATCGGCCTGTGTATGGAGACTGGAAAGGATATCGAAGAGACGATGTAGAAACGAACGAGTCGTTTGGCGAGTCGCGTGAATCGACGACCGTTGTTAACACGCTGTTTGTTATACTTTGAGGATGCTGTTGCGACTGAGGATCTCAACGGAGGTCGTCGAACCTCGTCTACCGTCCCGATGCAAATCGGATCGTCTCTCGAGAAATGACGAACCGATAAAAAAATGAAAATCGGTCTAAGGATAAAATCGTTCTAAATGCGGGAGGAAAGCTCGATGCAACGATTAAGAAAACACGAACAGTCGAACCGACTCGAAGTAATAAGAATACGACGTACGTACAGGTAGAGCGAGGATAATATATCGCGAACGTGTGAAATCTCGTTCCAGTATCGATCGCAGATTTTCCAGCGGTGGCTCGCGTTCTGCGTGTCGACGACGAAACGACGATCGTTCTACTCAGGTGCACGCGGCGAGCACCTGTGCACGGGCCAATCAGACCGAATTCACTCGCGATGCCGCATATATCTCCGTTAACGCGAGCACCAGGACCGATCGGAATCGGTGAGAAAGGGAGAAGGAAAGCGCGAAAAGGAAGGTGAAAAGAGAGAACGAGGCGAGAGCTCGGGGCGACTAACGAGAGAGTAAGAAGACACGGACTACGGGCCCCAAAGGCAGCAGACAGCGGCAAATTGGGCCGACATATTTCAGCTCCCGATCCATTTGCAGTTTCGACGTAAAACCAGTCGTTGGAATCCGGCCGCGGACGCGAAATTCTTACGAAACGCCTTAGGAACACGATTCATTTTGGACGAAAATGTCCCTCTCGGCTCTCTCGTACGCCGAACGAAAAGCCGATTTTTACGAGGAGTAAACGGATAGCGGCCAGACACGGACCTTCCAACCGGATTTCCAAGACCGTGGACGCGAGAAGTACGGTGATCTTTCTACGTTTACAAATACGGTCAATTACTTTTATAAATACGTTATACGCGTTATATCACGTTTTTTGACATTTTCTTAGCGCTGTAGCGGGACACGATCATAACGGTGAAATCTGAAAGCAACGCGAGAATGTACGTTACAAGACATTTACCGCACTTACGTTTAGCGAAAAGATAGTCATCTTATACATATTGCGGTAATCTTAGATATACAATTAGCGTTAAAGTTCATCTCGCTAAATATCGTGGCTCGTTGATACAGTAAACGGGTCGACCGTTGAAATACTTTGACGATCTTCGCGATGCGCGCGTCTAAGTACGCAAGTTGGATTACGTCTAACATCGACCGCGTTACAGCTAGACGTTTCTCCGATGATATTTGGTGCGCTGCAACCATGATTCGTTCGAACAAACGACTATCGCGAATAAATAAACGTAAATAAGTTTCTAAGTGTGTCGAAATACTTTCGCGAGCTACCGTGTACAAGGTGTTGGATCGTTTCGGTGCGCGAGAGGGAACCAGAAGGCGTTGAAAACTTTAATACGTTACTTGTACGTTCCTAAAATGTATTCGCTCGGTCTGACAGCGTCCCTTTTCGTTCGTTGTCATTTGTAAAACCAAACCAGGATATCGTAAATATAATTCAGGAACATGGTTAATATATTATCACGTTGACACTATCGTAATAACGTTTCGAAGAGCCGCCAGATGCCCCAATGTCACGCTCCATAGATCAGCCACCATGGCGCACCATGGGGTCCTATCGTGGCTCGTTCGTACCACGTTCTTCTGGGACGCTAAACTAGCATCGTGTCTCTGTTTCGCGCGGCAGCTCGTGGCTATCGGTTATCGCTTATCGAAACGTTTGCACGCTTCTCGTTGATAATTCTGTTAGGATATTTACGAGAAAAATAATCGAGAAATAAACGAGAAAAATAATAATTCCTTTAAATATTGTAAATATCGATTTCACGGTTTGCCTTCGATATCACAAATCTGGACCTGGTATTTTATTTTAAATTTCAAACATCAGTCGACCCCCGTCCCATCTATCTTTTCCTCTTTAATTTCGATCGTTACAAATGCTAAAACTTCGACGCTTTGTAAAAGATCGACTTTCGCGCTATTCCGTTATGATATCGCATTCGTGAATTCGTACAAAACACGCAGTTTACGACTTCTATTTTAAGCAATCTCAAGCCGAAAATTCTCCACGTAACGAGCGCTATCCTCGGTCCGATCGTTCGATCGGATCGGCTCGCAAAAAGACGCACGCATCGACTAATGTCCTTAAAAAAGCCTGTCTCAAAAACAGGTCGAAATTTCAAGAACTCCGTCTCCCCTCGCTACGTCCGATACTTGCCGTCACATTAACGAAAGGAGCTCGTTACGAATGCGTCCAGACGAAACTCCACCAGCCAATTGTCCCGCCGATATCATCAGCTACGCTGACGTATCGCTAATTTAATTAAATTCCTCGATCGGCCTCTTCTCTAAATAAACGCGCGTAATTAAGTCAGTCGCGCATAAATCCATCCCATGCGCCACTTTGACGTCTTTGTACGCACACTTGCTCGGCAAAGAATTCAAAGACTCGTAGATATTCTTTACGAATACGTTGCGTGCGTTCGTTATCGCTGTAAAGCCTGCATCACACGGCGATCCACGTATCGCGATACGTCCACGATGGATATCGATGTTACGCTATTTATTAGGAAAGCGTTCGCATGGAAGCGACGATTCTGTAACGAACGATACTTGGATCGCATAATCGGTACGACGTATGTGAATGAATCGCGTGAAAGAAAGCTAACGTGTCACGAACGTCACGATTATATCGGCAAAACGCGTGTGTACGCGAAAGCTTTCTATGATCAACGCTCCGATACTTTGGTATTCGGTAATCGACGATAAGTCGGCCTAAACTAAAACTAAGTCGAAGGGCTGTTACGTCTTAAAACGTCGCTTTTATTAACGTAGAAACTTCGAAACGTCGACCATGATATTTCACGCGCAGGTGTATTTCGTTCTTCGAAAACGAAAATAACGATTATTTTTTTATTCTCCGGTACTCTCGTTATGTCTAAGATACATTCTCAATTTGACGGGACTCTATAACGACAGAAATCCAGCCAGTCGAAACGTACAGTTTATAGACGTGTACCGGACAGCGAAGACAGGGCGAGACCTCGTACGAAAAATATCTATTCCACGTTTTCGACTCATATTTCTACGAAGAATCGTCTCTTTACCGATTTTCAACCAGCTCGCAGACCATTTTCAACCATTCGCGCACAGTCGACTAAAACGAGAAAACAAATAAAACGGAAATAGCCGAAGACGAAGGTGGTTCACCTGTCGCGGAGGAACATCGTCGGAGAGAAGCGCGATGATCGGCGAGATATCGTGCGGAAAGCGCGTCGGCAGCGCAATGAAATCGGAATCTGGACGATGGCCTTAAGGGGGCCGCGGACCAAGGGGAAAAACACGCAGAGAAATCGATGTTATCCGCATGTCGGAGGGCCCACGGCCCGACAAAAACCGAGAATCCGACAACATACCTGTCGAACCAGCGTAGGTACATCGGTGGATCTCGTCCGGTGTACGGATGATCGGTTGGCGTGCACGTGAATCAAGTGACTAAAATGCAATTAACGGCAATTAAGCCGGTTCTTAAGGGCGAGGAGAGATCGAACGAGGCAATTTCACTTGGCTCCGTTCGGCAGTACCATTCTTTCTTTTTTCGTTTCACCTCTTTTTCGCCCACTGCTGTCGTCGCTTTTGTATTCTTTGTCTCCTTCTCTTTCTCTCTTTCCTTCCTTTCTCTGCTCCGTGATTTTGTTTTTCTCTTCGTATTCGGTCGGTTTGCCGTAAGATTGCGATAACATTTTCTCTGTTCCGCTCGATCGTCGATAATTTTTTGAAAGCTTCGTTCTTCGTTAAGAACGGCGACTCGGCGCTGACCACCGAGGTTTATTCGATGAAACGAAGATATCGAGGCAGGAAAAAGGGTCAAGCTTGACAACAGAATATTTGCAATTACATCGTTTCGAATTGAACGAACGAAGACGACAGAAAACGGGGCTACTTGGAACCGAACGACGATGGTCAGAGACATAACCGAGACGATATCTTTTTTTTATTAAAAACTTTGGACAATCAAGATATTCGATGTAAGGAACACGCTATTATATTTAATCGTTCTGATAAAAACGCAAAGTTACATAAGCATCCACAGTCTAGTTGCACCGCGGTGTAATTCTCTTAGTCATCGACGCGAACATTTCGATAAATCCCGATTATAAAATTCTGCCGTATCCCCATAACGATGTTACATTCGTCATTTGGCACTCGTCGTTTCTTTTAAAAACGATCGTCGACGAGGGGGCATCGTAAAACGTGGAAGCCTGGTGAAATTGCGCCAGGCAAATATTTACGTTGGAAAGAAAGAACTGGAATACTTGGGACTTACGTGCAAGGCGCCTGTGCCGATTGCTCAAAACGCAGGTTCGCTGTCTCTTTATTTTTTCCTGTCCTGTTCAAGGTGCACGCGTTCTCGAATCGGCAGGTGATCCATCCGCTTTAGTTGTCAGTATTTAATTTCTAATTGTAATTCCCGGAGAAAAGAGCAGAGAGTGAAAAAGATGCCCGGTACGAAGATCACGCATGGATAAAATAAAGAAACCGCCTGCTAGCTGTTTCATTAACGGTCAACCTCCGAGACGGAAACAGGGGGCGATGAAGATCGGCTTTAATCGTCGTTAATTGCACGTTCGCGGTGTCCTCTTATCGATCGTTTAGGGGATAAAAATTATAGGCGAAAATGAAAAATCAATCTTTCAATATCCTTCCCTTCTTCTCTTTCGTAGATTTTCGATTATTCCGATACGTTTTACATGCGAAGATCACGGACCAAGATACGTGCAATTTTGTTGATTTTTGGACTCTGGCGTTATTTAGCTGAAAAGAAGATGGTTCTTGATATAACGTGGCTACGACGAGGAACCATCTATTTATATATCGTAGTATTCGTTATATAGTGCAACGTTAATTATAGCGTTGGAAACGAGCAAGTGTCGAATATTTTCGTCATAAAATTTTCTATAAAAACAAGCAGCGTTAGAAACGACCATAGCGATCTCCTAAAAGGCACTCGTGTATTTGAGGTTCGAATAGAAGAAAAAACTAGAAAATAAGAGAGTAGAAAGAAATAATTAGGAGGAATAAAAATATAGGATAAAATCGAAAAATAGCAGAGATATACGCTAGAGAAAACGGATTGCGATCCATGTTTACAATAAATAAAACTGAATGCAGCTTTAATGCAGGATCAGATTTGGAACGTGGGCCGAGCCGAGATCCTCGATGCGTCTCAGGGCGCGGCGTATAAAAAAATAAAAGCGTTACGACTATTCCTGTCACGGTGAATGTTTCGCGATCAACGCTAATTAAAGGTGATTAAAATCGGACGTAATTGAATAACGTGGCTCAAATTTATAGCAGAACATGCGATAATTTGATCACAGTTGTCGAGATTCTTCCCGCGGTGAGACGCGTATCTTTCGTCTTGCTGGCCGCGGCAAACCTGTCGGCAACAGGTGCAAATGTCACGAAATTAAAAGGACCCAATTCCTTTTCGTGTTACTCCGCTTTCCTCGTCGTTTCGTTTTTTACGCTCATATGGTACACGATATCGCGTTTCGATGTATCCGTCACGGCGATAACGCGATATAAGGATATATTAGGATTTTTGGTCTATGCGTTCGTTAACTTTTAGTTCTCGAGATAAATCTTCGTACGTAACGAAGCTTTGCGCAAAAATATAATTCCAAATAACGATGGTCGTGACAAATTCTTAAAGAGTAAGTTTCTTCTTAGTACGAAGGACGCGTCGAATATTTGCAAACGCGAAATAATTACGACGATCCGAACCGCGCTACGGATAACGTCGTATCGGTCATCCACGTGCGAATTTTCTCGCGAAACCTCTCTCTAAAATGGTAGCACGTCGACACGGTCGGAACGAAGGCGCGATGGCCGGTTACGTTCCAATTAAAGTCGCCGGTTATCATACATTCAATTAGCATAACTCATACGCGGGCAGCCATAACGATGGCAGGAGCACGGAGCAAAAAGCTTCTTAACCAAAGAGCCCGATGCATAAAACCGGCGGGCGGCATGGCGCGCTGTTACGCGCGAGCTTGGCGAACGCAGAGGCGTTAAGGCGCGGACAAGAAGAGGGAACGCAAACGGCGAAGAAATAAATGAGAAGAGGGACGGGCCGGTAGAGTGGCACCGTTTTACTGTCGCGCGCTCCCGCTCGTTACGAATGCCCGACGAAACACGACGAAAACGAGCGGAACCCGAGCGCTCACCGATGGCGCGGATTCGAGCCGCGAGAGGAGGATTGATGTCTTCTTTTCGTCTCGGCCGTGAAACCGGCCCGCGTCGCGTCTCCCAGGGGAACGTACCGTGTCCAACGACGGATTCCGCCGATCGGCATAAGGGGATACTTTTACGCGTCCTACTATCGGTTTCGGCTATGTTGCCATCGATTCCACGGTGTTCGAGACGAAACGTTGGCTTTCACTCGTCGCCTTGCCACTGAACCCGTAACGTGCTCTTCCACGCAAAATACCGAGATATCGTATTCGAAATTCCGGAAGAATCTTCTGTCCGAAGAATCCAAGCGAAAAATATAGAATCGAAAGCAGCGCTTGTTACAGGCGTGATTTTTGGCAGTCTTTGGGCAGTCGTACCAGTCGGAATTCCTGAATCCGATATCATATTGCGTGGGAAGAGAATTTGAATATGTTTTTTAATTTGCAAAATTTTGTTTAAATTTGATATTCTCGTTTTGAATATTTGCGGACGGATGATTCTCGACGATGCTCGGCATCGATAGTTGTCGATAGAGAGGCGAGTCTTCGCTCTCGAATGACAAAGGAAAGAAAGAAAGAAAGAAAGAAAGAAAAAAAAAAGAAAAAAAGAAAAAAAGAAGGAAATAACTCGAGTGCAGTAACGTCTTAATTAAGAGGCATTTTACATTCCTCGACGAATTGGATTCTCCGAGCGATTCAATGCCTACTTCCTGTATTGCAAAGCACAGCTGTGAATCCTATACCATACAGTTCTACGATGCACGGTTTATAGCCATCGTCGACATTCGTAACGTAACAGTGACGCGTAAGCACTTCTATCCGCGTAAAGAGACAAAGGAGATCTCGATCGAAATTTCTAGAAATAAAAAAAGCAACGCAACTATTCTCGAATAAGATCAGTTTCAGCTTTCGTAGGAAAGATCGAGAGAAGGATCGTGTTTTCCGAAACGTCGCGCACGAAAATATCTAGTCACGATCTCGGGTATCTAACCGACGATCTGGTTAACATGCACATTTAACCTCGAACTTCGATGCAAGGGAACGCCATCGAGAGTCGCGGAGGGAACGTTTACGAGACTGTAATCATAATAATTAGCATCTAGGGAAAAACCTGCGATCACGTATCAAGGAAGCGGTTGTTTAAATCGTTCTGTCCGATATCTGCGCGGCTGATCCTTCGTATAACTCATTAATATTAATGGCTTATCGTGTGCCAGACATGTACAGATGGCAAGCATGACACGCGTGCAAGAAAAATCAACTGTCGATACGCGTACCTGATAATTGACATTCGACAAAGTAAAGTAATCAGAACCGAGAAATACTATCGTAGAATTATTTACGTTGATGATGTTACTTTATCGTCCTTTCTGCCGAACGTTTATCTCATTTTTCCTAAAGAAATCGCTACCGCGAATCCTGCGCCACACCCCGTGCAATCAACGATAACTCTTGCAAGAATAAAAGAAACGGATAATGCCAATTACGAATCGACCGTTTATCGAAGCAAGAGAACTGCGAGCAAGCCCGAAAGCAAATCCAACCCAGATAGTTGCACCGGATCCCCGGACGCTTAACGTCCGTCATCCGCCGCTCGTAACCGGTGCCAGCGAGATCGAGCATGTTTACAATGTCGTATCGCGACTGGTAAATGCCTATAATTACCGCGCTACCATCACCACGAAAATTAAACGCGTTCGATAACCGAGCCCGGTTTGCCGCCGCTCGCGCGACAACGGGCTCCGCGTCTTCTTTTCCCGATCGCGTCCACGAATTACCGCGGAACGAACCTCCGGTAATATCGCATTGCCATTACCATCCGCCATCGATACATAACTATCACACGGTGACCGATCGATGCTCGACGATTCACGTTACAGCGACGTGTGACGATCTTTAGAAAGATCGTTCGCTTTACATGCCAAGAGACGATACTCGATTCGCGAGTGCAAGAAACGGTGTAACAAATAGACGCTCTTACGTCGAAACTGTCGAATTTTTACATCCTTATCTCGTCTTACGTGAGCCGAAAGTATCGTAATTCTAACGTTTCAAGAGAACGTTTCGCATAAAATCGCAGCATGTCGCATTGTCCGATATAAAGCGAAAGATCTACGCGGCAGGAAATTTTTGCGCATCTCTGGGTATATGATCGATTTCCCTCTGGCGAGCCACGATACGCCGGATAGACGAACAAACTCGACGTAATCAGCTATGCGTGCACGTATCCGCAACCTGCGCATTACCCTATGCACGAGCAGAAGATTCTCGCACGCATATATAGCTGGCTTTTTCCATCGTGCATCTCGATTATCGAGATATCGCGAACAGCCGTGAAAATTGTTATTGTAACGCGTTACGGTTATATCGGCTTGTCTGCGAACGTAGAAGAGAGTGGTAACTCGCCTGATTAACACGTCGTTTGCGAGTTAACGCGGGGTTTAAACGTAGGTTTAACGCGATAAATATGGGAAATAGGTACGGCGATGTCGACGAAGAACCGAGGAGATCGAGTCTTCGACGTTCGTTCTACTATTCAGATCATTTAGATTTTTACGAACGTAAAAGTATTCTTCCAACTTTCGAATCGATCCAATACCGTGGTTGTTGTAAATCGTTGCACGTACTTTTACAACGACGACGACGCCGCTTATCCTATCTTAAATTCGATGCTCGACAACCGAAATTTTCATCCCGTGTAACTTCGAAAGTCTCTTTTGCGAAACATTCGCAGTGCGGGATACCTGTCTCTTGCTTCTTCGCTTTCTTTTCTTCTCTCAGCCGCCTCTTACGATCCACGGAATCGAATTTACCGTCATAGGTACGCCGATACTTTCGCGCTAATTACCGCGAGAAACGCCGCTTTACGACCGTGCTTTATAGACGGCGATTTTTAACGGGCAGATATAAATAGCCATTTGTCTCACATTCTTCTTCTTTCTTACCGCCTTTCGATAATTCGTTGGGCTTGCACCTTTAACGATACCGGAAGCGACGATCAATTTCCTTTCCCCGTAAGACGTTCGTCGTTTCGAAAACGTTTTTATCGCGCAAACTCGATTTCGTTGCTGGAAGAAATGTTCGTATCTCGTTCTTTCATACTTTAACGAAGCGCGCGTACTGTCGGATAATTCTCCGATATTATTTAGCTCGATGTACGATTAAGAACGTGGAAAAATCTCTACAGTTTTTCGCGAATTATAATACCATACGATTATAATTGGGAAACGTTCCTCACGATGATATCGCTACATACCGGATCGTTTTCTATCGTACCAATAATTTTAAGCCGTTCTTTCCATACTTTCGTTTGAACTTTCCTTCGTTTCGGCGAATTAAGCCAAGACGTAGCAACAAGAAATGTTCGTAGGATATTTTAGAAACTTGGAAGAGTATTTAAGAATTTTTGTCATTTTTTAAAGTACGAAGACTGAAAAACAGTTTTAAACGATCCAGTATGCGGACGAAATCGGTAAAAGCAAGGTTACGTTTTACTTCTTTCGATTCTTCTCACCCACCTTTGCTAATCTTTCGCGCAACTGAAAAAACACTGGTACATATAGGTACTCGAAATCGTCAAAACGTGCACGGTTCGCGTCGCCGACTCTATAGGAAACTAATTAACCGAAGATCGAGCTGGTACGATAATCGTACCTCCCAACGACGATTCTCGTTATTCGCCCTTCGGCTCTTCCTGTTGCCTCCCGTACCATTTCGTTTCTTTCCCGGCTCTTAATTCGCTTCCTAACCCCCTTCGGTCTTCTTTCTTCTTCGCGTACTTGTCGTACACCGCTGTTCTCCGTCCCGTGCATCCATGGAGAAGTTCGATTTCTTAATTAGCGGTGGACGTTCTGGCTGACAGATCGCGAACCCGTTTTTTTTCTCGAACGAGCCAGCTGCACGGTTCGCCACCTCCTGGATATTCCGGCGTGTACCTTTTTGTCGGCCGTGTTAAGCGTATCTGCCCTCGGGATAACGAATTACCTGTGATCCCCGCACCGAGTAAATCCGTCTTTCGGGCACACGCGAGGAGGGTTCGTTGCAGAAACACAAGGGTATACGGGCGTCGGTAGCCCGTGGTATTTAGTATTATCGGGGATTGCGTGACGCGGCCCATCGTGCAAATATGTTAAGTGCGTTGCCCGTGTGTACTGCTTCGCCGAGCAAAAGTGATATTCGCTTTTCACCGTCCGCAGAGACGGTCGAAGGTTTCGAGAAACCCGCGCGACAGTTCTCCGCGAATATTTTACTTTAATTAGACCGTGGATGTTTATGCGAAATTTACGTGTACTGTTTCGCGAACACAAGGAGGTCTCGAGTTCCCTGTACAAAGATAAATTGGACCACGTTGTCTATGCGTAACAACGCTCGACCGGGCAGAAGCCAACGTTTCCCACGTTGACCGTCCCTCTAGTCGATCGACGATTTTAAGAAAATTCTGGAAGAACGGAAAGTTCCAAACGAAACGAACTTGGTCCTTGGATTTCAACCCTACCTCCAACGTGCTTAAAACTTCAAGAAATAGACAAAAACTTTGCTTTTGCTCGATCAGACTGTACGTCTGTGCCTGCACGCGCGTGATATCCGCGATCGTCGAAGCGATGCGTTTTCGCGCAAAATATCGAAGAAGACTACGAAACTCCTCTCCTATCGCCGCTGCCGGGGACTCGTTCAAAAGGTCGTTGAGCTTTCAGAAGCGCGCACAATGACGTTGCAACGCCGATTCGATTGGAAAATAAGGATCGATTCTTCCCGCTAGACTGGAGAATCGGAGATTAATCGGACGAAAGCAACCGTCGCACCGTTCTTAAAAACGTAGCCAAAGTTCTAGACGTACTCATCCAACGAGAAGATAAGTCGTACGCGCACGATCTGGAACGACGTAACGTCCGGAGGATAACAGAAAGAAGAAAAGAAACGTTGGAAGGAAGAGCGCGGAAAGAGAGATCGTAGTATAAGCGGTTAGATTCTCGGGCACAGCTTCGGGCTGGTATCGACCGCGGCTATGCATGGGTAATGCAATAATCGAGCGAAGTGAGTCGTCTCGTCTGTTCTCGTCTCGGTCGCCCAGGGTTCGCCTATAAAACGCGAACGCGAGCCAGCCCCGTAATTACTGTGGAAGTGACTGGTTACTGGTTAGCGCTTCGCTTCTCCGAGCCAAGGTTTACCTTCGTTCATCGGCTCGATTGGTTGCCACCTAACGGGCGGCCAACAGGCAAGTGTACACCAGAGTGCCGGAGAGTGTAAATCGAGAGGCTATTACGCGGCGTGGCAAAAATGTAATGAGATATTGCGCCGCCACGGCGG
>NT_176678.1:500117-505310 GCF_000188095.3 Bombus impatiens | reverse complement strand
ATGAGATATTGCGCCGCCACGGCGGTTCCTTTTAACGAGCCGAGCGAAAGCACACCCGGTGCTACCTACCTACCTACCTGGCCGTCTTGTCCTCTCGCGACCACGTTGACGCGCCTGTCCCTTCCTCGTCGCCGAAAACCAATCGTCGCGAATTCTGCACGCTCGTACCGCCGGCTGATGATCGCCAAATAGGGGATCGAAGTTAGTTTCGACCGGTGGAAAAACGGGAATTTAGAAGTTTGCTCGATTTACGATTTTGCCAGCGGACGATCGCCTTCGGTACGTTCACGCTGGCGCGCAAAAGTATTCCAACGCCCGTAGACACCTGTTACGATTCCGTAACGCGTTACGAGAAACATTCTGAAGTTTTATCGTCGCTTTTGCCAGTGCTACGATATACTTGGCGCTTGGTATATTTCGCGGAGATCGAGAAAGTATTTGAATTATTCCGTAACGCGTTATCAAATTTTTTGGAATGAAAATTCTACCGATGTAATCGCGATGATCGGTTTCGCGTAACGCCTAAACGCCTAACGTACCGTCTAAACACAACGAATGTATCAGGATCGTTGGAATTACCTTTACATCCTACGATCAGCCTTCGCAATTTATCGCTTCCTCGTATCCTTCGACTTTCATCTCGCGACACGTGATACGCTCTATCGTTTAAAATCGGTATGCGTAATACACGCTTCGATTTTATCGTATCTGGATCGCGATATCGGCCACCATCGAAAGAGGAGAAAGCGCGTCTTAACTCGCTGGCTCTTAAGTGATTCCCGCAATTAAGAAATTAACCGATAATCAAAAATCGATTGGTAGTACGCGAACAGGTTGACGAGCACGAGACGAAGCGTTCGGCAGCTCGTCCCGTATGTCGGGACTT
The DNA here is from genome assembly GCF_000188095.3 of Bombus impatiens. Taxonomy (NCBI): domain Eukaryota; kingdom Metazoa; phylum Arthropoda; class Insecta; order Hymenoptera; family Apidae; genus Bombus; species Bombus impatiens. The sequence goes on along the minus strand of NT_176678.1, from coordinate 504,424 downwards.
TCGTAATTGATTGCTCCATAATTAGTTGGTTGCTTTCGTCCTTCGGTCGAGCAACAGGTGCACCCGGCCTACGAAAATATATTAAGAAACGAGCAAACGCCTTCTACATCAATTGAGAATCAAGATTACAAGGTGCGTGCACGAGGTTCTCCTCTCGTGAAGTTTAACGAAGATCCTGAGGGACCGCGTGTGTGTCTTTTGGCCGCCTTTAATATGCTGCTTTATTTGCCGTGGGCCGCGTTATTAGGAGGCTGATCGCCGTCTGAATGGAAATTTAGTACGTGTCAATTAAGTTGCAGACTCGGTTTAGAACGAGCCACGCCGTTTCCTGCATCGGTTATTTATCACGACGCGACGGCTGCTCTTGCAACGCAACTTCAAAGATGTCCGAATATGCTGATAGGTATATACTTTGTAGCAAGACGATTTATTCAGGGGTCGCAATGTAGCGATATACGTAGATTTAAACGGTAGATTGCTACGTGAGATGAATTGCTACGCGAGATGAATTGCTACTACTCGATCGCTAATTTCGTCCCGTGATTTTTGGCCAATTTCAGATTTCGATTACGATTGGGATGTTGTACTTTTTAACGCAGGAGGAAGATCGTCAGAGGACTCGGAGATACACCGATGAAACGAATCAGCCCTCTACAGATCCGTATAATTTGTCAAATCGTTGATACGTATCGTGGCTCGAGAAATTATTTCGGTACTTATCGACGATATTCGAGACCAATAGGAAAATGCGCATAGAAGATACGAGACATTTACCGCAAGTGTACTGGTCAAAGATTAATATAACACGCGAATAGTCGTCTTAAACGCAAGATCGGTGTTAAAGATAAGCCAACTAAATATCGTGACTAAAGATAACCCCCTTAAATGTCACCACTGCACTGCTGAACGGTCGCATAAACGGACGTGTGCAACTTCCAAGTTACTTCGAACTACAAAGGGTTAAAAGTTGCGAAAACGCGCCGATTCCTGAGACTTTCTCCTCGCGACCGCGACCGTCCACCTTAGCTTTCCTCGTATCGGGTCTCCACACCTGGTCACCGATCAACGCGATTATTTTCTTTACCATCGATCAATCGGAGATAGCTGTGGTCCACCGCGTAATCGACGCTCGTATAACGCGATCGCCGATTCAAACGCGGACGAATAACGTAATAACGCGGACGATCGTTCCAGATGCTCCGAGAATTTCGCAATGTGGGACACCTTCGGGCGAAACGCAGAACGAAATTCCGTTCACGCGATCTGGCAACAGGCGAGTAATGAAATTACGATAAAGAGGTATTACGGTTGCCAATTAAGTGGCGATAATCGCAGAGTTCGCCGTATCCTCGTATTAAACGGAATTATTATATATCGATCTGCATACACGGACCGTAATTTGTAATTGAAAGCGTATTGCGTCGCGTCGTCTTCGCGATTACGAATCTCGGTATATCTACGGTATAACTGTAAACACGAAAGGTAAAATACTATCGAGGAAACGACCCAGGGATCGATTAAGCGCGAACGAAGCAAACGTGAATTTCACTGCCGGAATATTAAGACACCTACTCGTTACATTCGCTGCCGAAACTCGAACAAACTTTATTTAGAATTTTACGCGTATAACGTAAAAATTGTCTAACCACTATGATATATCGTGCAAGAACGAAAGACGCGTAAACAGCAGATCGCTGAAATCCCTCGGGCGCGAAATTTTATAGAACCTCGTCGTCCCATGGAACGCGTTATATGTCGATACGTAATGACAATTATACATATATATATATAACGAAACTTGAAATACAACGTATAATATAATATAAAAAAAAGTATAGAATAAAATTACCATAACCATGGCTGTACCAATGTCAAGACCATTTTCAAGCCAGAAGACACAAATTTGCAAACCATCTGCGAAACCGTATTGCATGTACGCTCTTATTTATAAAGCAATTTACTCGAAAGTAAATAAATCGCGTTTAATATCAGAGTGCGCGCAGGGGCGCCACGTATCGTTACGAACTTGCAGTCGTTTAACCTAACGAGTGCTACAAATATCGAAAAGGCTGGTAAGTATGGGCGTGTCGCTCGATGAAGCGAGGTCGAATCGCGAGCCTCGCGTGATTTCGCTTATTTGCGTATATCTCGTTAATTACCTCGTCGTCTGCAAGCAGCCAGAAAAAATATCCGCTAAACGACGCGATCCCAAACGACTATCTACCGACGATCATCGACGTTATTGCGTTTAAAGTTTCGAGCGATCGACCAGCTTCCGAATCGGCGTTCGCGCGTGCATAAAAGCAAAGGAGAGAAAAGGTTGGCGATTAATTCGATCGCTGGAAACCTGGGTGTCGGCAGAGGGATTCGAGCAACGCGTTATATCGTTAATTTGTATCGATCGCTTAAATTATCTGGAAAGTACGCCACGTTGTACGAGGTGTTGTACAAGGTGTCGTACAAGGTGTAATGCCAGCAACGAACAAGACGTCTAATTCGAATGCAAGGAGACCGAGCAGCGCGTTTGCCAGCAAGAACGTTCATTAGACTTTTTTTAGCGCGACGAATGTTTAACGCGAGTTATTCGCGCGGTACAGCTTCGCGGCGTTCACGGCGATCGCTTCGAATCGTTTGGGATTCGAGTGCAAAGGTTTCAGGGACGCTGTTATCGTGTCTACGGGGATGGACAGGAGAGTGTTTAAAATCGATACACCACGAATTTTACTACCTTGCTAAAATCTAAATCTTACTAAAATCTATTCCGTATTTTACAACGATCGATCGTTGTAAAACAATCTAAAAACCATCGTTTTTCCTAAGGTTGAACAAACGCACCGTAAAACTGGCCAAAAGTTATATTTTATCGTCGAAGTTTCGACGTCCTCTCGAGAAACTGCCTGTACGTGAAACGCATGAAAAATACGAGATAAAGGGAGGCGTTTAGCATCTGCCTATAATAGCCACGTGTGGAGAACGCGAAGCTACGTTGACCGACGTTCCGCGAGCAACGAATGAGAGCCGATTCGTATTTTATCGCTTTATTGCGGCGGAGCTGTGGAACGAGGACCGCGGCATCCTCGTAATTAATACGTTAATGCGATAACTCCGTGGCTCTCATTTGCAACTTAAAGACGAATTACGGCCACGCCGGGACCTTTAAGCGTTATCAAGCGTGCCGCTTTACAGCGTCCTTCTACCTGCGCGATAAACATTCTAACACGGTACCGTCGTAAAGGATCGTTTACACGGTCCGCGACAAGCCGTAAGAAATTCGCGTTTTTCTCCCGACTAGGTTGTACCGGTGCGATTCATAAACGAAGGACGACTTTAGGAAATCACCGAGAATACATCGGACACCGTACGGGGAAAACATTTTAAACTCGCGTTTGTTTGTTTCTCCGGTCTTAGGTCGTTCGATAACGAAAAAGAAGTATTACAGGGAACAACTGAAAAACCAAACAATCGGATCGGAAGACGTAAGTCTTTTAAAAATGCAAGATAAAAACGCAATGTTTTCTAAAAAGTTTGTAACAGTAGTTTTATTGTTACGTTAATTTAGTTAACATTGGACGGGGAAAAAGCAAAGAAACGTTGTTAGCTGTCTGGTTATAGACGGCGAGTCCTAGCCTTTACCTTGTAACATTAGCTTTGGTTTAAGACAGATTGGATACGAAAAACGTGGCGTGACGTTCGCATAAATCACATTCCCTGTCCGTTGTGAAAGAAGCAATTTTAATAATTCAGGATATTGTTAATCGAAATACGTACATATTTCTCTCTTTATCCATACATTATACTTTTTGGATAAACAATCTCACGTTAACGGGTCGACAAACAGTTTCGATCTTAACTTGCGGGTATCTTAATTTGAAATATGATTTATGCAAGTGTCACGCCACGTTTTTTATCTGTGACCATCAATTATATAATTATATAGTTTTCGATGGGTATCGGATAAGCTAGTTATAGGTATTAGATGGGGTAATATCAGGTTTTAGTGGAAAATAGTGATATCGGAGTTTGATATACGCGTTTTGGCGGAAATTTTACGAGTTAATGAGAAAAAAGTGACGTTCTATGTAGGATAGAAACTAGAGGAAAATGCGTTCGCGATTAAACTCGTAAGGCTTTCCTCTGATTCTCGTATTTTTCGATAGAGGAAAGGTGAAAATTTGATTTTCTCAACTTACCCTATAAATTTGCCCTTCTATAATTTTCACCGAAACAAAAATCCACGCTTTTCCCTTTGCTCTTTCTCCGTCGAGTGTCTCTCAACTTCTGTTTCAAGCTCACAGGACGTCCGCGTC
>NT_176678.1:498670-499812 GCF_000188095.3 Bombus impatiens | reverse complement strand
GGAGCCACTCTTTAATGAATTTCTGCGCGGAAGAAGAGGGACGAGATAATGCGGTCAGATAGATAATTGGGGTAGATCGAGTCGGCCACGTCCGGCAGGACTCGATTCGCCGCGGCACGCCCACGGTTGGCAGAAATTTCATTTGCCGTACCGTTTTTACCCTTATCGTAGAATCTGGCGATTCGTCGCGACAGAACGTATCCGGATGGAATACCTCTCACGACCGGACAAAACAACCGGGGCCCCACTTGTCACTCGTCAAAAATTTTATTCTTCTCCTCCCTTTCTCTCCTTCCAAATGTCAGGGAATCTCCACGGTGGCGGACGAAAGAAAGTTTAAACGCGAACGTTTCGAAAATCTTATAATTTTAGAAAAAAGCATCGTGTTTGACAAGAGCAGCGAATAGATACAACGTTGCAAAATAATATTACCGCGATATAATGTCGTCGATGTAATATCGATGAATATTGTATTTCGTATAATGTACTCTGGCATGAGTGACTGTCGGTTACAGATCGTCATAGGTGAAAAATATGCAATACGAACGTTACCAAATTACGGAACAACTTTAATATTCGGACGGAAGACGATCTCGGTGCACGTACGTACGAATACCTGTCACGACCAAACAACAACCAGGCCCCGCTTGTCACTTATCAAGAACCTAATTTTTCTCTTTTCTTCGCTTCTTCCCATTTTTGCCACGGAACCTATATAGGGACACGAGACAATGGTTTTGCGCGCTAACATTTGGACGGAAGACGACCTCCGTGCATGGACGAAATCGTACCATGCTCCTCTTATTGCTACGTTGTAATTAGTTTTTAGGGGACATTAATCATTATTACTCGACTATGTAATCTGAACTTCAGTTTTGTTGGAGTACCGCTTGGTACTCATTAATTCAGCCTGCCAAGCGATACCGTGGCGTTGGTGCACGTGGTGGATTCCATTCTTTGCTTTTGTTTCTCCACCAGAGTATGCAATTTTCGTGATAGTTTTTATGGTTATTTGTAATTAATTTCTCCTTTTTTTCTCTCCTGTTTTTGTTTTTTTTTCTTTTTTTTTATTTTCGGGGTACAAGCATTACTCGTGCAAGTAACGTTACGAACAATAGTTTTTTTTTTTTTTTTTTTTTTTT
>NT_176678.1:483806-498446 GCF_000188095.3 Bombus impatiens | reverse complement strand
TTTTTTTTTTTTTTTTTTTTTTTTAAGTATCTTTGGGGACGTGTAATATAATTCTACGATTTAATGGTTTTGTCAGTAGCATACCCTATATAAACGTATGCGGTAATAAAATGATACATATGTGTGTATTCGCTAGCATAGTTGGGTCCGATTTTGCGTAGAATAAAGTAGAATAAGATAGGACTAGTATTAAGTTTTCTTTGCAACGAAACTTTCTTGTTCGCGATACGATTTAACGATTTGATCGTTTCGTTGATAACGTAATTTATATCGACCGTCGTATTTGACCATCGAACGATCGATATACTCTTCGTGATCGGTATAAGGTATAATTTGACGACTTGGGGCAGGAATAGAAAGTTTCTAAGCTACGTTTATTTACCATTGGTTAAATTTCAATAATAACGTATATTCGAGCGAGCGTCAGAGCGCAGCTGGCCAGAAAAGATACTTGTGTCGCGGTCTGTCAACCCGGTATCCCTGAAAAATTATCGCAGCCCGGTCAAAAGTCATTAAGAACTCTACCGGTGATTGCCGAAAAGATGCTAAATTACCTATCATTAGATACGGCCAACAAAAACCGACTTGTGTATCGTGGCTTCTTTTTCGTCTCGTTCTCGAAGAAAGACAGATTCGCGCGCGGATAACGCGCCCTGTACGACTGAAACAAAACAGATGGAGGACAGATAAAACGAACGTACGTGCTACAAGATGTTCGTTTCGTCGACTAACACACGATCAAAACTCGCTGTCTCGCCAACTTCCTCGCGTCTAACTCCTTAGTCTTTGCTCTGGCCGTACTTCGCATTTTCCACGACTCATTAACTCCCTGGCTCTTGCTCCACTGTGATTAAACTCGTCCAATTACGCTCTTAGAACTATCACGAGGAAATTCAGCTAACTGCATCGAGTCCATAAAATCATTCTTCTTTGTGCTTTTAATCTTCTACCTCTTCTGATCTCTTATAGAAAAATACACGTATGTACGTAGATAAGGTTGCTGATTTAAAACGGAAAGTTCATTATCCTAAATATCAGAGTTCATTTTACACATTTTGCATACATATTTTACATATTGTACATATTTTACGAACAGCTAGATCAATGCTTCGACCTTTTATTTTTCGCGTATTATTTAAGAATCTTTTAGCATGTTCGATGAATATTTATGTCACGATTAATTAAGAAATTACATGTTTCTTTGTGTCTATACTTTGTCTATACTTTCCCATGTTCTTAAATGGATACTTTATACTCTTCTGCTTTCGAAATTTCATTTCGCTCTTTCGCAATATCCAACATATATTCAGACTTAACGTACGAAATACACTGTACCTTCTTCCAGATACACGCATCTTTCTATATCTTCAAATTTGCTAAATTCTCAAATTCCAAGTAGCATCCTCGAGTCTTTAAATACGCGTTTTATTCGAAACACTTTTACGATATCAAAAGTACATTTACGAGTACACGGCAAATTCAGTTTCGGTATACCAATTTTATACGTATCGTCTGTTGATAATCTGCATCTTCTAATCTGCAGCCTCGCGTTTCTAAAATTTGTACATGCAGCCAGGAAATTTCTTCCTGGAGAAAAAATATCAAGCATGCGCGAACGACGTATATCTTTCGGGTGACAGAACGTTGGAAATGTCTCGTCGCGCTACGAATACCTCGAGTGTAAACGCATTCGAGGAGAATCGACGGAATCGCGATTGCAAAGGTTGCGATAATTCGGTGAGAAGGTGATTTGCGGACTTGTTATCCTGGCGTGTCCTCGGGCGAGGCACGCTCAGCTCGTGCCTTATTTTTGACACCCTGAGCAACGAGGTAACAACGATGTAATTTCGCGCGATAAACGCGTTTCGTTCGACCTTTCAGCAATTTCGATGGTAGCCTTAACGAGGGTATCCGGCTGAGGTTAGCCGCGAAAAGAAGCGTCGCGCGATTGTTTTTACCGGCGTTTTCTGGCGCAGGGTCGATAATTGGCAACGGGGGCCCGTCTCCCTCGTTTTTTCAACGATACCAATCCCGAAGCCGAGATGCGTCGTCGTTCCTTGGCTCCTCGGTTTCGGTGGACACCAGGTACGAAGCGAGATCGAAGACGAGCAAAAAGGGTTAGCGGCGTTGATCGATCGACGAGTAAACAAGCTGTAGTGTCGTAGAATTGGCGCGTAGGTGGATAGTTTAAAATTTACGGTATTCGATATTTCTCCCCTTTTTCTATCTTCGCAAGAGAAAAATGTTAACAACTTACAAAGCAAAGATATTGGTGGCTGTAATAAAAAAAACAAATTATACGCATAATCTTACATCGTTGCGAGCGTTGCTCGCGTAAAAATTGAGCTATTAGGTTGATCGTCGCTCGTCGATCTGTTCTCTTTTTCGAAGTAACGCAGCTGGCTATACGGGGTTGCGAACTTTACCCCCGACAATTTGCGGCGAACACGGGAAGAACTGGTCAAAAAATGATTTCGACTGTTTGTATAACAAAGTTGCAAGGCATCGGGAGTCCGAGGAACGCCCATTATTGCCACCTGCCTGAGATAATAAAGCAATTGCCGGTGATTATCGAAATTCACGGTTTACACCATCGTGCCCCGAGCACGGCTTTCCTCGAACGTGAACTCTTGGAAACTGAAATACCCCTTTCTGCTCGTTTCATGTACCTATTAGACGTTTGTTCCAACGGGAATGAAACAACAGAGACGAGTATCGTAACTCGATTCCGTAAAAATGTTAACAAATCTTGAATAACTGGTTAAAAGGAGATATTTTTACAAATTCTATGCAAAGATGTACAACGAATTGAATTGATCGTAACGAAACGCTGAAAATGATGTCAGATACGATACGATCTTATCGATATTCTTATTTCCTTCGATCAAAGGATATCCCGTAAAACAGTTAGCTACGTTACAAGCGTATGGTTAAAAGCAATTATCATATCGGACTAGTAAAGGATTGGATAAAAGCGAATATTTGCGGTAATTATAAAGCGAAGAAGTTAGGTATATTATATCAGACACGTCTTGTAACAATGTTATCTCAGCTATTTGTATAACTAACGCACGTATTCTTATCGTCTAATTACGTATTCAAGCATCGGTAACTTCAAAAATTTCGCTTGTATTAGACGCGATATATTTGATAATTACCATATAGCTATTCGCGTTATTCTTGTACGAATACCAGGTAGTAGGTAAGAATTAAACGAAAGTTCTTCCATTTTCTTCATAAATAACAATCATAAAGCTATGTTACTAGAGAAATTACAGTATACGCTAAATATAATGCGGCTGAAGAATGAATACGCATTACGTGCAGAACATATCGATAAATCTAAACGTTAACCAGCAAACGTGTTAATGTATTTTTAATTACAAGAAAAAAAAACCATAAACCCCCCGCAAAATTACAATTCAGTTTACGACTTACGTTGTAAATCGGAACGAGAGAGATCGCTCTTCCAATATTTCAATTTCCAAAGCGAATTATCAAGTTTATATCGGAAAATAAAATTTATACGAAAATTATTACGTAAATACTCGTAACGTAATCGTTGCAAAAATGTTCCTGGTTCTGTAAGCTGTTATTTTCTACTATAAATTCCACAAATACGATTCACGATTATATCAGTCTTCTGGCGTTATTTTGAAAAATGCTTGCAAATGATTTATCGCTTATCGCGGAGCGATGTGAGAAGAAAATTTAAATTCGTTACAGTGTCTGCTGATCGTCGTTCTTCGGTCGCAATTATCGACGACTATCGAGCACTTTCTCGAAACCAACGAAATTCCGTTTTATTAATCTAGTAGAGAATTTTTAAGAAACGGTAAATCAATCGTCACGCTACATTCGTCGTGGAACAATCGGGAAAGAAAATTTGCATTTACTACACTTTCGCTTTGTAACCATTTTTAATCGTTCCAATTGAGCGAAATCACGAAGAAATACCACGTGTGTCTGCTACCAACGGAATTCCATTGCGCAAACCTCGGCGAACGTCGTGTTTCAATCTCGATGCTCGCCTCAATTAAGCTACACGATAATGAGCGTTAATTCACGGGGAGGTTTATAGTCGGTTGGCATGTCACGCTGACATTTGTCTTGGCCCGCGTGTAAGCCAGAAAAGCCTGGCGAACGCGATCCATCGATTCTTTCGATTCTCGTGCACGGGCTTCGTGATTTTCCCAATATCGAGGCCGCTTATAACGAAATCATCTACTGATACGAAATCAGATTTGCAGCGTGAAATCATCGTCAACTTGGATTCTAAGAAATGACGGTAAAATGACGCTTTGAAGAGTTTACTCGTATTTTATATCTTATATCTATCTTGCGGTGAATATTTTTGACTCTATTAATTCGAAATTTTACGTAGCGAAGAATACGTTTAACCTAAATTCGGAGAAAGTACGGTAAAACGTTGAGAAACAACGAAGTTTCGTATCTAAAACAACGATACGAATATCAACGAAACTCGCGATTATTTAAAAATTCGATATAACGTAGAATATTTTCACTTTGAAGCGATATTTTTATCAATGGCCATCAGAAACGCCGACAACTGACGACCATGAACGAGATACGCGTTTTTATAAAAAAAAAAGAGATACGATGGAGATAAAGTTCGTGGAAACAGTCATCACGTGCGACTTGCACTATCCACAACGTGAGAAATGTGTTATTATTTTTTGCAATCTCTAAATACAATGGTCTGCCTAATCGGATGTAATTACGATCTTGTAACGGGGGAAAGATTATCTCGGTCATTTTTAGAAGTCTCTCGACATCAGAAAATCTACGTGCGAAACCTTGTTGGTTATCAGATGTCTCTTTAGGCACGATACTCTTGTTTTTGCATCTGTTAAAGAATAAACGTTCCGTTCGTTCTTCGTTCTGACTTTCAAATCGAAACTGTCCAAAAACGTCAAAGATAAATGAACAGATCCAAACCATTTACGATTGCCGTTATCTCGACTATTCCATAATCCACATCGTCCGCTTTCGACGATCGAAAAAAGCGTAAAAAGCGATCGTTCGTAAAAAGCGTAACGCTCGATTCGAAAAAATATCTCTCGAATCGAAACGAATGATCCAAGATATTCGGCGTTATATATTTACCTTCGTCTCGTCACCTTCGCAAACTCCATTCGGAAAAACCTTCCAAAATTGCTATCCGCAAACTCTCCTGGTTCTCGAATCGAAACTATCGAAGGAATCCTTCCATAAATTAAAAATGAAGAAAAAAAAGTCAAATTCGACGATTAGAACGATGGCAAGGTGCGATTCGGAGAAAGCGATATTCGCGAACTCTTCTCGGTCTAACCGTCGAATCGAAGCTACCGAGGAAAGTCTCGCGCGTGTTAAAAAAATTCAAGACCTGCAGAATTATATAGCTTCATCTGGAGTGTTCCACGACCACCATCCCCCTCCTTGGACGATCTAAAAGGGGCGGAAAACGGCGACGACCATGGTCGTTGAACGGTCCTATCCGTACGTGCACGCGTCTCGTCGTAGAAAGAAACGATGGAGGCAACGGTGAAATGGTCGTTGCTCGTCGCGTGGTCTCTTCGTCTGAACGTCGATCAGCCGTCGGATTACGCATGTCCTGGCAGCTGCGCATCCTTCCTGGGCGTTGCAAAGAGCCGCCAATCGGTGAAACCCTCTGATATTAGCCACCCGTTCTACCGACCAATCGGATTCCTCCGTTCTATCAGCGAGGGTGTCATCGGCCAGTTGGGCCAGGCGATGTTATCATTTTCGTGGACAAAGGAGGAAGAGGGTGAAAGACGGGAGAACGAAGAGGATGAGACGATTGTCCGCTCTCTCTCTCTCTCTGTCTCTCTCCCTCTCTCTGGTCATCGATCCTAACGCCTGTACTATACTCTGGGAATCAACACCGCCTTCGGGCCATCGACGTGGGATACTAAGCTCGACCGACTGGGCTGACGGGGTAAGCAAGCGGAAAAGCATGAGCTCGAAGTAACGATTTAATCCTCCTTTCCGTATCCATCCAGCTCGAGGGCTAATCCTTCGCGCAGTTTCAACCGGATTTGCGGCTGCCGATAGGGCGTTTAAGCTGGGAAAATTGTATCGTGGAATACGACTGGAGGATCCTCGATGGCTTCCTTCGATGAATATTTAACGATAGCGGTATCTGTCTCTTCGAAAAGTTTCTAGCCAGGTTTAACTCTTTCGCCGCTACGGGCGACTATATTCGCTGGCTAACTACCTTTGCACCGGTACGAACGACTATGGTTGCTCGACGGACAGATTTCAGATATTTTTAAGCGGTTTCTGAGAAAATGAACGAAATGGCGCGAAATTGTACGTCGATGTCGCGTTTGTAACGTTGCGAGGTTCGCTCGTTCGAGCGAGCGTTTTTGCAAAAATATATCGTAAGCGACGTTTCATCGGTAAAATAGTTTTATCGGTGAGAAGTAAAACATCGTTACGTTTCTCTGGCACTGATAAGGAACGCAGACAGCGAGACCAACGATCGATTGTTTATCTCGCAAGTTGTACGTTTTCCTGGAACGCGTACCTTTGCGGTGAAATTTTCGTTGAAAACGCGTTCACTCGGTTTAATCGACGAGTCGGACGACTGGGACCGATACTAGTTTTCGAACGTGACTAACTTCTTCGAAAATACGAAAACTACTTTCAACTACATGCATCGCTTGCGCAATTACCAGAAAGCGGATAATGCGATATACGAACGAACGAAATCACTGTCGAGATTTTCAAAGAAATTGGAAAAGAGAAATTTTTACCAGAAAGATTCGATCGAGCGACGTTGGCCACGTTCTAAATTACGGAATTTCTACGACGAAGATAAAATTGTTGGTTTTTAAATGGGCAAAGGATGGCAGAAAAACCAAAAAAAAAAAATATCATACCGATAACCTAATTTTAATCAAGCGTCCGATCGAAAAGAAGACGTAAAACTTGCGAGACGACCTAACGCTAAGAAACCGAAAGAATCCGCCAACATGCCGAACAGGTGTAGTTGAAATATTCGATTCGTTTCCTCGGAACCGTGCCGTTTTATCTATGCAACCGATTCGGCGCGTCGCAGGATCCCGTTTGCAAAAATCTGCGAGCGGGATAGAGGCGTTTCCGGCACGGGGCGCGATAAAAGCAAGCTGCACGATGATAAGACGGATCGAGTCGTAGCCGACTCGTTTCGCAATCTTTGACTAACTCGGGTATGGTAATCGGCGCCGCCCTGATTATTTCGTCAGAATCGCGCGTACACCTTGCGCTACCACCTTTTTCTCCTTTCTCCCTTTTATTTTCGATCGGCGCGCGCTACGTCACTCTACTCTTCCTTTTCCACCCTTAGAACGGTCAGTTCGTTTGCAAAATTTAATGCCTGATCGCGGCAGCCCCGTAAAGTCCTGCCGGGCAGAAAAAAAAAGATGGCGATTCCTAAGCTTAAAAAATAATAGGAAACCAGGGTCCGCTAATATCGTCGGTGGTTACTCGACGAAGCGGCAGCTGCGTGCTTTCGACGAAATTGCCGCCGATGAAATTGCATCGAAGGAAATAGGAGTCTTGCGAGACGACGCTATCCCTCCTCTATCCTCTTTTCTCCGCTTTAGCTCGTCTAGCTAACGCGTTCTTTTTCTCTCGTTTCTCGCCGCTTCTCTTACCTGCCCCCTTTCCTTCGGTAGTTAATAGTTCCAACCGGTTTTATTTGCACGTCGAATCCTCTTCTCGTTCCGCTGTCCACCTCTTTTTTCCTTGCATCCCCGAACGGCGTACTTCTTCACGCCTCCCGAGATCCGGCAAATCGTTTGCAAATTTCAACATCCCTCTGGCCCTGGTATAGACACGCGTTTTCGCATAAACGTGCGCCAATCGAGCTTCGAATTTAACGTCGTTGTTGCGCGTACCGTTTCTCATTCGTCCATTTCAAATATATGTTTGGTATTTAGCGCAAAATTAGTACGCAACAGGCATCTATTTCAGCGCATAGGAAGCGTCCAGCGTGGTAAATATACCTTCAGATTGCTTTCGAACTTTACCGATATACGTGGCCGCGAAAAGGACTCGCGCGTTTAACCAAATACTGCTTTTCATCTTCAAAGCGTCGAAGTTCCGTAATCGTAGAAAAGTACCTCGCTTGATATGTAAATTCTCCGAGAAATAACAGTGGCCTGGCGATTCTTTTCGTAACAAGTTATATATTTCTAGAAGGTGTATACAGATGATGAAATACTTTCGCGAGCTCGTGCACACGTCGAGCAGTCGATATTACCTACGCTCACCGATGATAATCGTTCGTCTGTTAGCCCTTCTACTCGTCGAAAACGTTCTCGAAGTTCGGACGACGCGTTTCCCACGTACGTAAGCACGCTGTCGTCGAAACTGGGGTAAAAATTGCGTGGCGTCTTCTTATCAGATCGTGCGCAACGACCAGAGGGGTAGGCTCGTAATAGCAACGGAACAACCCCTAACGAGGAGAGCATCAGATGGTTCGGATAGATTAATCTATCGCCGGCGCGCGAGCCGTCGGGAGACACCAGCGAGATTACGACAGAATGCCTATGTCCAGCGCCCTTTCTGACCGTGCCTCGTCGCGGAAATAAGGACAGGTGAACAATTCTGAACGATCATCCTCGATGGAACGCCTGTGGAATTTGCGCTGGTCTCTTCGCTATCTTCGCCCTCTGCCATTACTTTCGACGAATAGCTGCCCTTTCCAAATAATTATTTCAGACGCTTTCGCTAGTATTTAATATCTCCTTTTGCGCGGGATAAGTAATCAGCAGACAGCGTTTGCTCGGCAATATCGTAGAATATTTCATTTTTACGTTAACTCCTCTTAATACGCGTATCGTTTATCCTTGCTGCTTCTTCCTATCGATAATCGAGAAAATGGCTACGCGTTGAAACAACGACGATGAGGGTTGATCGAGAGTTTGCCGAAGAATCGAGCAGCCAAAATTATCGATTCCACTCTTTATCCGCTCCATTTTTTCGCACATTTTTGTATTTTGTTTTATTTCACGCAGTTCGCGAACAATTCGATCGTAGAATCGCAGGAATTTTCTCTCTTTAGATCCGATACGCTCAAGGACACGTACCGCAAGCGTGCGATACGCATCCATTCCCCATAACGAATGGAATTTCGTTTCATAAAATGATCGTAATTCCTCGCATCGGTCGTCTCGCAAAGTTCCTCCTATCCACCGCGATGCTCTAACGTCATCTTTGCAAATCGATCACACCTCGCGTAAGAAAACCGAGTTGCACGAAGCCCGACGTCGTTTTTCATTCTCGTCCAACGTATGGTCTCGTTTAATGGATCGATGGCTCGATGACAAACAAGAGAGCAAGCGGAGCACCCTAGGCGCCTCTAACGACCCCCTACAGAGTGATTGTCGAACTCTGGATTTTCGAGTGTGCCACGACCGCAAAAGTCGTCTCTCACCCTCCTTCTTCTCCCCCGATTTCGTCCGCTTGCCGGGGCAGGTTGCGCTCGTTCACGGATCATCGCCGGTTAACCGGTCGGTGTTTCGAACCGCGTTGCGGTTTCTACAAATGGTACACGCTGTTTGGCGATCCACAACGCGAAACGACGCGTCGAAATTTAGGGTTTGGGTACTTAGCATCTGGCGCAGAAGCGGGGATCGAGCGGTTTTTACTCGCAAAGAACTTGGTTGGATCGTGCGAGGCTGTAAGCGTTTCACGATGTCCTCGATCGTGGAATTTCGTACGGTTCTAGGAAACTGTGGAATTTCTCGCTATTAGGACGATTTCTTGGCGTTCGAACGAGATCCTTCCGAATTGATAATCTCCTTTCTTCGATCAATCGATCGTTTCGTTTAATTTGTAGTTTTATCGATTCGATCAACGGTTTATACGGAGATGGCGGAGAAAGAACGTGACAAATATATTCTTACCGGTTTTCTGGTTTTTACGCTACTTTGCGACTAAACGCGAGTATTTTAAAAGCAATCGATAAGTATAATTATTATTGATATTTTCGTATCTTCGGTATTCGAATATCCGGACAAGCTATAGTTTGCAAGATTTTGAGAACACGAAGAAACACGTGTTTCGTCGAAACGAAACGAAATAAAAAGACTAGAGTGGAGATTATTGGCTGGATTTATGTTTCGTCGTAGTTTTATCGCGATCGACTTTAACTTAAAATCCATCATTTGTTAAAGCGATAAAATTCGCCGTAGCCAGGAAGAGTTTCGTTATTTCAAAAAGATTCTTTATCCGAATTTATTAAATGATTGTCTAATTTGTAAGTGAATAGTTGCTATTACGATAAGGAACGTTCTTCTAAAACGATTATCGCGATTGGTATAATCAGTGATATTTAAAACCATCGGACGTATCGATGAATCGCTCGTTTAATCGCAAGTGGTACGCTATCGATAAGCTTTTAACGAGTAATTTAAATTTGTAATCCGTTGATTTCGATATAAGCGCCAACGCGCATTACGCTTAGTCTTCGATCAATCGTTAATTTATACATTTTGATAAACCGAGAGGAGACGATGCGAGGAGCAGAGAGGAAAGCGGCCGATGAAGTTGGTAACCTGTTTGGCGAATAGGTTTCTTATGGAAATTTGGATTAACACGAATTTGCGATTGTAATGAAGCGCGACGATATAAATTTTTGAAACGTAATTTGGAAAGCGTGTCTCAAATTTGTCACCTTCTTATACGAGTCTAGGATTAAAAATTAGTCGAACACGAATAAAACGAAGATAGCGCTGAATTCGTCGAATATACTTTGCTGTATCCGTTACTATACCATCTGCTTCTTATATATTTATCGCGATACACAGTGACGAACGCATCTCTGCAAAAAGAAAATTACATAGAAAAATTACGTAAAATTGTCTAGGTATAGGTTCGTATAGGTACGGAGTATCTTGTAGCGTATACTTGTGACGTAAAATACCAAATGAGATGAAATTGAGTCGAAAGTGAAGTTTCTCGCTGCCCTGGCGAGTGAGTCGAACGTATTTACGAGTGCGACGAAACGTAGCGTCGGAACCAAACGCGGCATACGCGATATCTACGGTCGTAAAAATAAAATTTGTCAGACTGTTCCGATACGCGTAACGAGTAGGTGTCGAAAAAAAAGTCTCGACTATCCTACGATGGAAAAAGCGAACGAGACACGCAAGCGAGTACTTTGAACGCAAAAATCTGGCCTGCGGGTTAATCTAAAAGCCGTTCAATTTGTTTATTAAACCGGTACCAGGTCTCGAGCAAGACGTCAAAGTCTGAATTCCTGGACGTCAAACGGCGCGGCGTTGAGCCGCGGGGCACGACTCTCGAGAAGCAGCAGGACACCACCGCAAAGAAATTTACAACCGGCGGTAATTAAACCTGTTCGATGCGTTTGGATAAAGAAGGCGACATCGTGTCTTCTATCCGGCACACGTGTATAATAAGTCACTCAGACTTCGAAAACGGCACTCCGTCGGTCTGTTTCTGTTCGACCAGCGCCGGTCGCTACCGTTCCTCGAGACCGCCAAAGAGGATAGCCCTGTTGGTTGCCTCGAAGGGACGATTTAGAAGATAAAAATCGAGGCCTTGCTCCTATACTATCCCGACTATTCTATCTGTTTGGTTATCGCGATAACTCTCCTCATTCTGATACGAATCGATCTCTTTGGTGAGCTTTTACGAAAACGTGCCGGCACCTCTAAATTATTCGACGCGAACAGGTGCGTGGTCGATGGTAACCGGTGACATTTTTATCTGCGTGATAATATAAGTCGCTGTCAAAAGGACAGTTGTTGACAAAAAACGTTTGTGAAACAAGGGAGATCTAGGGAAACGGCATAATTTTACAAAATAGATTTATATTTAACGCGGGCAATGTATAAATCGTATACATTGCGTAAATAACTGGTACATGCCACGGAATGGCTGACTCGGCGATATAATTTACAGCGTAAAAAGTTAGCGAAGTCGTTCGCTGAGCGAGAAGAGTCGAGAAGAGTTTCAGGGTATAATAGAAATCTTTGTGTACAGGATGTACGTAGAACGTAGATCGTCGGATGCGCGAATCGATCGAAAAATTGCCATTTTGCGGAAAATTTGGATAACGATTCGCGTACGAAATTTTACGATACCGAAACGGTGAAATTTCCTGCGAATTTCGTTCTAATATCATCGTTCTGTAACGACACGATCGGTCTATCGTTCTTTGTCATCGCTGCAAACAAGAATTTTTCTATTCTTCGAATAACGATCGAACCGCTTCTTTAATGCCACTTCCTTAACGCGATCGATCTTTTCATTCGAAAAACATCGGTCTTCGACGATAATTAATCGTTTTGGCTGCTGCAAAACCTTCGTAAACCAAAGTTGAACGGATCCGTGATAAATCCAATGGATCGCAATATTTTTTACTTCCAAGCCAGAACCTCCTCTTAATATCTAGCCGAGAAACCAAAAACCGAGAGTCTACTAAACCGTAAATTTACCGGTTTTACTCCGCCTACTACGATATAACGCTACACTCTTGGTCGTGGAGAAAGCAGAACAAAAGGTAGACGAATCGCGCAAAAAATGGCTGTCTAATGTTCACGCGTGCGGCCATGGCAAATTATCATTCCGCCGCTCTCGAGTGACCGATGGATTCCTTCTTTTCGGATCACACGACCTTCGTGATCGTTCACGAACCAACGATTCGCGGACACGCGTGCACCGTTTAACCAATCGCTTTAATTCGACGTTTCGTCCAACGAAAAGAACGTTCGGTTCCAAGTTCTATATAATTGTCGAGCAAAAGGTACTGTTCGTTCGGCGTGTTGCGCAAGAAACCGAGCAAAACTATCGAATCCAAGGACGTGGAAGGGATGGCGCGCGATCGAGCTTCTTCGATTTTCCTGGAACGCACCGAAGGATCTTCCTCGTCAAGCGTTTTAAGGTACTCGCGTGCCACGACTGCCACGATTATTACATCTTCCTCAAAGAGGGAACCAGCGTTATTACGCAACGATTCCAATGTCTGCTCTCGGACGATCCCCTTCTTCCTCCTTCGTCCTCGTTTTTCCTTTTGGCAAGATTCGTGGCAGAAAGTGTTTTTCGGCGCGCGATCGAATTTTACCGGCGTTGCGTAACGATCGAACGGCGCCGATTTTCGCTTTTTACACTTGTTCTCTAGTTTCTTACGAATCCGTTGCTTCTTTGGCATCGTGCGTGCCCGACGATACAAAATATTAAATAAGGAAAAGTTCGTTAGAATCAAAATCAGCGTCTTGATACCGATCTCGTTACCTAGTCCTGGTCTAACCCTAAATCGGGATATTTTTTTACCATAAAATTAAATTTTATCGACGTCGTATAAGAGCGATCTGCCTGTAAAACGAACTAAAACCAGATACGTCGAAGCATAAAATTCTTTATTACCTTTACCGCCTAAAATCGTTTGCAAAGGTTTCTTCGCATAAGAACTAACGTTTGGGCTTTTCAAGAGAAAAGCGCAGAAACTTTTCCTACTACGCGGTAAAAAGGTACGATCGATGGGATCCGATCTCGATCGAAAAAGATATCGTCGACTTAACGCGGCGGCGTTACGATCTCATCGAGCACGATAGAAGACGCGAATCGGAATCGCGTGAGCGTGAAGAGAAGTTTGCAGGCGTTAAAAAACTTCCAACATGCCGCGATACACCGCTCGCCAGAGGAGACGCGATTGTCACGCACGGAAACGTGTCGGTGGATGTACGTAAGTACCGTTGAAAACTAAGGAACAACGACTTCCAGACGGATCAAGAGTCGCCAAACGAAAGCACGAAAGTAATTATCTTCGTACGAAGGAAAAAAATTAATTGATCGCTAAATTGCGGTCAATTTCACCGGCACTCCGAAGAAAAATCTTGCTCCGGTAAGTGCAATTACCCGTGTGCTACTACCACGCGAAAAGTCCGAGCAAACTTTGACAAAGTTTCTCTTATCGAAGAAATTAAACGGTAATTTAAATATTCTTAATTAACTCGTTACTTACGAATACCGTACGTTTAAAACTTTTCGTAGAATTTATAGAGCTTTCGGTTCTGTTCTAAAATTTGACGAGCTTCGATCGATCGACGGTACGTCTCGTCGAACAACGTTTCCAAATATCACGTAAATACGTTCTTGGATCGATAGGTTATCGTGTATTACCGACGTTCGATTCTGCCAACGTTTACGTAATCTTCTCTAAATAGACCGATATCTCGTCCTTGTTGCAGCAAAGATGAAAATTCCAGAGTTGGACAAAAATTGACAGAAAGACTCGCGTATACGTATTAACGACAAGGGTTTCTTCGGACCGTTTCAGCCATCGAAAGACACGATTCGGTAAAAAATGAGCAGAGTAAAGGCAGAAACGTCCGATATATCCGTTCGCCCCCTCGTGCGAATTCAACCCTGACCCGACACGCCGCTCGTCCACCGCTCCAGCATACACCTACCCAAACGTCGACTCGACTCGATCGCACCGCGACACAAGTAGTACGTGCCAAGTAGTAGGAGTGGAGGATCGGCAGTCTCCGCTGGTGGAGGAGGAAAAGCGACTGCGGAGAAGAGTCAGTCAGCCCGCCCACCCCCGTATCGCCGTCTCCGTTCCATCTTCCCTCTTCCGTCGAGCCATCGACCGTACGT
>NT_176678.1:483017-483774 GCF_000188095.3 Bombus impatiens | reverse complement strand
AGAGTGGGTGTCGACGACGGAGAGAGAAAGCTCGCGTTGAATAGCAGCGAAGGAGCGAGAAGGAAAATGGTCCGGAACAGAGACGAGAAGGGGACTTTCCGTTCGCCGGGGCCACGGCCGTGGGCAAGGTGGGCCACGGGCCACAGGGGCAGCCCCGAACCGACGCGTTCAGCACGCGACGACACGCTACCGTCACCTTCTCCCCTCTATACGTGCCTGCCGTCTCTCTTCGTCCTCGCTAAAACCCTACATCCGGCTGCCTCGCTCCGCCGGGTTCACGCATACACGTAGGCGTTTCTGCGTCAACAGACACCACGACCGAAGCGTGGACCGCTCGTGGCACAGGGCACGGGGGACCAAATCGAAAGCAAAGCCCGTAACCCCCGTTTCTGGGCCGAGCCAGCTTCAGATACGTCGCGTCCTCCGCGTGGTCCACATCATTTTCGTCCGCGTCATCCACCTATCCTCTTTCCGGCTTAGCTTCGTTTCATCTTCCTCTTTCCTCGGTCTTTCTAACCCTGCCGCGTACCCTTGTACCCTTCCTCGTTTCGTTCTTGGTCCTCCTTCTATCTCGTTTCGACACTCGGCACGCCGAAGGTTCCTCCTATTCCCCTCTTTCTCACATCCCCTCCCTCTTCCCACGTGTACTTCCTTCTTCGTCCCGCCTTCGTCTCGCTTCTTTCCTACGCTCTGTACACCTCCTGCTCCCTCCTTCCGGCCGTCCTTCTCGCCGCACGCTCGCCGGCCAACCGCAGTC
>NT_176678.1:467883-481356 GCF_000188095.3 Bombus impatiens | reverse complement strand
CCTGCCACTCCGACGGCTACCAGGAGTAGCTGCACGCGCGCACGAGGTGCCCAGCGCCTGGAGGAGGTCCAGGAAGACAGCCGGAGAAGCGGCTACCACTGCGGCCGGCACCGTGCCAACCGAGCTTTCACTCGTCAAACCGATCGATCGCGTAGTACCATCGAGACGAGCTTCTTATCGATAGACGACCGCCGACAGTTTTATCGGTTCGCGTTACCGAAACGACCTATCGTTTGGTGATATTCCCGTTGATTTCTCTTCGTCGAACCGATCGTTGCGTATAGAATAGTCGGCGACAAGATCGAACTTCTCTTTGCGAGAATATATTTGCTCCGATTATACCGGAAATATAGAAGGAAGAATGGCAGTTGGAAGATCGAAGAGGATGAGAAGAAGCGCGTGCACCGGACAAACAAGAAGATTCGATATCGAGTGTTGAGAGAGAAACGAGAGGATCGGATCGCCGAAGTTTCGGAGAGTGGCGCGCGCCAACGCTTTCGAGTTAGAACCTCGTGCTACTTGGTGTATCGTTGTTAAAGCACGAGAAAACTGTCTCCGTGTTACTCTGGATCGTCGTCGTATGCTTCGCCGAGCCAGATCGCGAAATACAGATTGAACGTACAAAAATTCTATATATCAGAGATCGAAGAAATCGGAAGGAGAAGTTGC
Source organism: Bombus impatiens (assembly GCF_000188095.3). Classification (NCBI taxonomy): domain Eukaryota; kingdom Metazoa; phylum Arthropoda; class Insecta; order Hymenoptera; family Apidae; genus Bombus; species Bombus impatiens. Next base: position 480,687 of record NT_176678.1, on the reverse strand, counting down.
AAGCACCGACGAGAGTATTCCGTTCGACGAAGGATCGAAGCGCGGAGAAACGATGAGCGTCGATCGCGGCAACGACGACGAAGCGAACGACTCGATAGCGTCTCTGTTCGAACATGACATTTAACCTACGTCCTACGGATAGATCGCGTTGATCGCCGATCATTAACGAGACAATCGACGCGTCGAGGTCTGACGGCGCGTGCAAACACAGGATCGAAGCGGAGAGAAACTCGTCGTGGCCTGTCATACGTCGTAGGTGTATCATTATAGAGTCTGGTTTCTCTTGACGCATTCGAACACTCGTGAAAGCGGAATCGCTTCCTGCGACGATAAGTGTCACGGAACATCGGTGTCTAAATTATGCCGAGAATCGTGGTTTCGCCGTGAATCAAAACGGAGATGGAAGATTGAAAGAGAACTTTCGCAACGACTTTTGACGCGAATACGATCGACTATTGGTGGCAACTCTGGTTCTTCCGGACGAGAAGAGGCGGTTCTTATTGAGGGAAAAATCAACAGGTACGTACATCGATTTTCGTTGTATTTTTAACAAAAGTTTTTACATCGATCGAACGTGGCAACGGATATTTTATACGAAGCTCTGGCTACAAAGTAAGAATTTAAACGTCGCTGGAACGTCGCTTGTTTCTTAACGATTTGATTTATAATATAACGAAGATACCGGAGATAGTCGGGGAGAATTGCTTTCGAATAATCGTGGACTGTAAATGGAATACCGTGCCGTTTATTTGATAAAGGTTACCTTTACTTCATGTTGATTTACGTAATTTATCAGAGTCTTTAGTTGTGGAATATTTTAACGAGTATGAAATTATTCGAGTAGATCCATTCATTTAGATAACCTCGATAATTTACCGAGTAACTCCTTTCCTATGTAATATCTTAAAATCCATTTTTGCGACTATTAATCGTTCATTAGGATCGTGCTGATTCATTTTAAAGTTAAAAAAAACAAAAAAAAAGTACGCGGTAACGTTGCCCCGCGGTGAAAGAAAAATTTCGCCTACGTTCAGAATTTTGATCCAAACCGAACGATTTAACCTCGTAGAATCGATCAGATTTGCCTCGTATACGTTTCGCACGAACCTCGATTCGAATATCTGTAATAACTGGCGCGGAAATAAACAACGAAACGTAGCTGTAAAAATCGACCCTTCCCCGTTCGCCGATTACGCTCGAATTTCCAAATTGTCTAACTACCGTTTTACCAAATTTCATAAATACGATCGATCAAATTCCAAAGGAACTTTCGAAAACAAGTAGAATTTCACACCCAAGGAAGATGCAAAGATCATTTTGCCGTTCAATTTCAGGTGCGATTAAGTGGAAAATAAAGCAAAAAGGAAAAGGAACACGTGCGACCGTAGTCGAAACACGTCCCTCTGATTCCTCCGATTCGGGGAACGAGGAATCTCCTCTTTCCACTGGCGGGTCTCGATAACCCGAAATGAAGGGTATCATCGTACGGCCGTATGCGTGTCAATGACATAACACGAAAATCAGCGGCGCTAATTACGCGATAACGATCCACCGTTAGGGGCCCCGGCACGGCGGAGAGGAACGACTCGTGTGCCGGTTCTTTCGATCGGCGAAAGAGGAAAGAAAGAAAACGCGAGCATGAACTGCCCGTGACTACGTCCAAACAAGGAAGCCCTTAACGTATTTGTGTGCGTGTGTATATAAATATATATATATATATACATAAGTTTATACGCGAGATAAAGACTAGATGTACCGTAGCTCGCAAAAGTATTCAAATACTCGTAGATATTTTTTACGGACATATTATACGCGTCGTACAGCGTAGTTAACGCAGATCGAATATTTTCCAGCATTTTCGTTTTATACGCAATTTTATTTTCCATTATAAATCCATTATTTCGATAAAAGTTTACCACTCTTACGCTATCGGGCGAGAGTTTAAAATCGCTACACGTTCCATGCAACGCGAGAATTTTGCAAAAATCAATTTGAAATTCCGCACGAGACTACATATATGGAACGAAAGGATATAATCGTTGATATTTATGACGCTAATTAACGATAGTATTCCGATAACGTAACATACTAGACAAAGCGGAATTTGTCAAACTTTTCCAATCGGTCTGACGTAAATGCTGTAACGTTATGTATATTTATAGACAGCGGTGTATACGCGGGTCCTTGTATGCGTGTACCCGGTCCTACGTGTATACATATACGTATAGAGATTTATTCGGTTTGGATATACGCGATAAATATTAAAGTTCCTTATAAAACACAAAGTTCTGCCGCTCTGCTTGGCCGGCGCAACCGGGGGCCTCTGACACGCCATTGCTTCATTTAAAATGCAAATTCGTCCGTGTGGCGTGAACCACAGCGGCCCGAATTATTCTAATTACCTCCCTCCAGTCCCCTGTCCGCCCTTTTTGCTCGTTGCTTCGCCGCGCTCTCGAAAGCTCACCAGGCTTCTTGGTGCTCGCCTTCGATATATTTCGAGGGAGAGAAAAAAAAAAAATCGAGATTCCGCTAAATTCGTGCTTGTGCTCAACGATAAGCGACAATTTTATGTCGGTTTTCCAGCTAACCTTGAGCGACGTGGCCCCGAAGATATTCTTTTTGCGTTTAATATTCGATGCAATTTTGTGGCATGCCAAACATCGTTGTACACCGTACAAATACCTTTATAAATAGCAAATTTAAAGGATAATGCCGGTCAATTACGTAAAAAGGCGATTTTTATCCAACAACCAATTTGTCGCAAATTGATAGGGATTTTTACGCGTTTGCGCGTATGATATATCGCTGACATTTTTAAGTAGAATACCAAAGTTCGTGCGTTCTTTCATGGTTGAACGGTACAGAGAGTTAGCGAGCGTTCGAATTCGGCCTCTCCAACTATCGGAATATGCGAATAATTAAGTCCGTATCAGCCCCGATTTGTATCGTTCGGTTATAAAAAACCGCGGAACCTTGGGTCAGACACGAGCCAAGTTATTTAACCGCATGGCACTTAACTTCAATTTGTACTTCGTATTTCGCACGACAGATGCGATTGACGGTACTTTTGTCGCGTGATACCTACGATACAGATTACGGTACTTATTTTAAGATCTATTAAATTCAAGCATCTTGCGGATGATCTAACGACGAGATCTAAATCGTTAAATCGTAGGAACGAACGTCACGCCCGTTTTTTCGAATTTCTCGCTTTCGTTAGGAAGCGAATTAAAGCTTTCGAATTTTGCATCGAAACCAGACCATCCATCTTGGAAAGGAAGTCGCGACACGAGCTTTTTACACGGAACCGCAACGCAAATAGAGAGGATGGGAAAGAAGGATAGTTGGAAAAAGGTGGCCAAAGGAAGAAGCTAGAGCAGGTAGAGCGGCCACGGTAGCCACGGCCAGTGGGTACGCAGAAACGTGTTAAAGTGTGCTAGAAACGAGCATAGATTATCGTGGGTAACGTGTTCACGATCCGAGCGAGATGTCGTGTGCATGTAGGCCTAATATATTCAGATTTTTATGGCTGGTGGCATATCGGAGATACGGCGGTCCACCCCCGTCCCCCTGTCACCCTCCTCCCACCCTGAACGCGGTGTAACGTTGGCTGTGTCGGGGCAAGCCTTCTCCACGTACCACTTAAAGCGGGGTAACCTAATGAATAAACAAAAACTAGATTTCGCTTAGGGCTTACACGTAAAAGCGTGACCTTACCGGCGATTTACCGCCTGCGGTTCTCAAATCGAACCTTTTCCACGGCTGGATAACCTGCAACGGAAGACGTAACAAGGGAAATAGATTTCTAACTTTCACGATGATTGGATGACATATTTGCGGCTCTTCGGGTTTTCATCGTGTTTTTAACGTCGGTACCTGTCGTTTCGTTTCCACGTTTCGCCAACGTTCCAGTTCGCTTTTTCTCGAGACCGATCTGAAAAAAGAATTTTATTTAGAACATGTACATCTCATTTGCGACTCTGTACATTTCGATTACGTTCCAACGAAATATTTATTGCATATTAAATCTGTAAAGTCGTAGACTCGCCGATAAAACTTTATAGCGTAGACTGTTTCAAGAAACGTTACATCTATACATCGTTCCCCTCTCTTTCTCGTTTCTCGAGTTATCGAACTAATCGGTCAATAACAATTGATTAATCGCGAATGGAATACCACGCCGACTCTAAAACATCGATCGCTGCTTCGAATTAACTTACAACCTCGTTATTGTTACGTTACATTTTGATCCGCACTGTATCTTCGTTTTTCAAAGGTTTCCCGTGTCGACGATACCATGGGAAGAAAAGATGCAGAGGTTCGAGTACTCGTTTCAGACGGATATTACGTTAGACGGTTACGTAGTTTGTCGCTTGGCAATCCCTTTGAAGAAATTTCTTCAGGTTCTCTTCATTGCTGGATCGTTATCGCGAGGGTTAGAGGGATTCGTTTTTACCTCGGTGACTCGATGCGAAACGACGCGGCGAAGGATTCTTCGCAAAGTTCTGTTCCTATTTATCGACGGAATGACGAAATATATTTATGCTCGTAACGATAACGAGTCGAAGTTTGACAAGATTCTTTCAACTTTTGTCGAGAATATATTAGACGATAGAGGGGGGGGGGAGGATTACGTTGATTCAAAATAAATGTTTCCAAGCGTACGATAGCTAAGCGAAAAATACGCGTACTATACTTTTCGAAAAGTGGAGCAGCGAAAGAGAAGACCGCGTGAATCGTGTTTGGAGCTCGATACTGTCTTATGCAGGCATCGATGTCACCGTAGTTACGTGTTGTTCCTCGGTTTTCGAGTCGTTATAATCGATTCCTGTGCGCTTAATTTTGTCCAATGTTTTACCGTTCGTGCGATACGCTATAACTCGCGGTTAATTCAATTTCAGACTAATCGAAAGATTACGAAGGAACGAAAATCTTAGACTCGCGAAGGAAACGTTGTAGAAAGCTACATGGAACGTTAAATACGTTGCTTGCTAAGGAAAATTCCATTTGCGAGGTCTCGCTCGTGCTGCCGATCAAAGACCTTGAATCAACATAAAGATAGTAACGGCGTTAAATCGATTTAGGTAGATTATCATTGACTTATTAAGAAGCATCTACAAATTTCTTTCGCGGTAACGACGGAACTTTGAGCGAGTTCGAGCAACGTTCGAGCAAGTATCGAAATCTCCTTATCGAAGTGAGATATTTGTTTCTCAAGAAGTAGTCGGTGAATTCCTTGAAACCCTTCAAATCTATTTACGAGTTAAAAGATCCTGCTCTAATACGCGTTACAAAGCGTTCGCGCGATAACCCGCATACCCAAAATCGGTAAATGAATTTATATTTCCGTAAATTCAAAGTCGAACAGGCCTCGTTAAGCCTTAAAATTCCACGGTACATCAGCCCTCCGAGTTTCGGCGTTTCCACAAATTTTTACACGCCCCTGGTCATCCTCTTTTTGTTCGAAGCATCCATCGAGCCTTTAGGCGCGAGTTTCGGCCAAGCCGCGTAATTGAAACATCGGTATCATAGCGTGGCCAAAAGAAATTCACGGCGGCCCCCTTGCGAACCGGGAGAAAAATTCAGCGTGTCGGAGTCCGAGAGCGTTCGGTTCGTACGTCACTTTTGCACGTACCGCGGGGCGAGCGAAGAGCAACGTCGAAGAAAGAAATAAAGCGGGAGGCGGGACACGTGTTCACGAGAGAGTAACGACGGCAAAACACGTGGCGCGCGAGAAATGCGGCGAACGATCCGCGTTGCCGGCCCTGTTTGATTTATAATAATCGTTCAATCCTCATTACCGAGATATTTTATTGTGGCGACCGCTGTTCGACGAGAAACTGGCCGCGCGGAATTTCCGATCATCCTTTCGAATCGAACGCAACTTCGCTGACGCCTACGAAAGAAAATTGCCAGTAATTTTCTTCCTATGTGGAACGAAGGAAGCGTTTTGTCTCGTAAATATCAAGCCTCGAAGATGGTTAGCGATAACGATAACGGCAAGGCAGCTTGTTTTTCGAGCGAAACGTTTCACTTTTTGAGGGAAAATGGATATCGCGGATCGTTGGTCGCACGACTCTTTGCGCCAACGTCGATATCGATTCATCGACTTCCGAATGCCTAGATTTTCGAATTCTTGCGATAACTATCGAATTGAAAAGAAACGAATCGATCCATATGCAGATACATATAGTTTGCGGCAGACTCGTTTCCTTTCAACTCGTGGCTACTAAGATTAAATCGGAATACATTTACGGATCTTCGAATTTAGCCTTCGATTTCCTACCGAGATTACAGCGAAGACACGTGAACTCTCTAACAAGACTCCGAACTTTGTATTCGGATACTCGACGGCTTGGCATAGTACAAACGAAACTTAAAAGGGCGCGTCCAAGACGCAAAATCGAATTCCGTCGTACGAATAATCGATTTTCTGCAAAATTTCAACCGCTCAGGTGTCTGTACCGCGAAAGTAAAAAGTATCTTTGCTGAAATATGAAAACTCGAGAGAGCGAAAACCCGTCCCGAAAGAAACAGGCTTTGAGATAAAAAACGAAAACCCTCGTCGATGACGGTTTCGCGATGAAAGTCGATCTAATTAAATTAATACGCGTCGTTGTACATCCTGCTTCCGAATCGTGCTCGTATCTTCGGACGAATAAAGGGGCAACCGCTGCTTTAACGAGTAACGCTTGACACCTTGAAATCACTTCGTGATGGAATTTGGTATCCGCGAACTTTACAAACACCATATACGTAGAATCGAGTTTTTCCACGGCGATCGTCGACGCCGTAATAACTTTGCACCGTCGATTTTCCAGGTCTTTGCGCGGACGCGGGGCAAAAATGTTCAGCTTGTTTTCTTGCGAGACACCGACTCGAATACGACATTCCCGATTTCTTGCGGATCTCGAAATTTCGCTGATACGCGACACGATTCTCACGTTCATTTTTCTCCTCGATGTTCCATATATTTTAAATCCAGGAGATACGAATCTTATCGACAATAAATCGATTCGTAGCAGACGTCCGAGTAAAGCCATCTTGGATCGCGTTGCCGTTTAAAATAATAAAATGCGAAGAAAGCTGTCTGAAATTCAGCTAGGCTTGTTTGCCCGATTATTCTCGGCTGTGACGCTTTCGACGATACTTTTTCGCGCGTGTAAATTATCTCGCGACCGGTCGATCAGCTTCTCCGAACGAGCGACGAAGAATCGTGGCAAAATTTATAACGGAAACGAGGAAGAAGAAGACGAAACGGGGGGAAGAAGAAAAAGAAGAGGAATAATTTCGTCGATAGCGCGACCGTGCAGCCGCGTAACGTGTAATAGTTACATCAGATTAGGGGAGCGAGCGTGTAAGCAGGCTTAATGCGTGGGTAGCCATCGAGTGACCGGGGTGAGCTCGGTACTCGTTGCACATAGCCGAGAATACACCTGAAACCGTGCTCTCTACTCGCTTCACAAACACAACCGTGTTGGCCATTTGCTCCGCTGGCGGGGACCTCGACACGAACGAGGCGAGGGTAACGACGAGAAAGCAAAGGGCGGCGGGGGTAGCGGGTGCTTTGGTAATCGCGCATTAATTTGCATCACAAAGTACACGCCACCCGCCACGCTACGCACGCATTCCACGTAGTTTTCCGCTACCGTTCGATCTCTTTAGAGTTCTCAAGCCGTCGCGGTCGCCACCGACACACCCACCGGTTTCCTCTCCTTTCCACATCCAAGAACTGTCTACGTACTTCTTTCGATCAAGTATCTACGCGTTAACGTGATTATCGATATGCGCTGTTGGGCGACCTTCGAACGTGGAACGGAATCGCGAGGTTCGGTCGAACCCCACGCTTTCGAAGATCTAGCGAGAATTCGTTTCGTATCGAGAAGAAGATCGCGCGTTGTTTCGTGGAAGAAGAAAGGCAGACTTTCCACTACGAACGAGAGAATATCGGATAATTTTTTTGTAAATCTTGACGGAACTTGTCTCGTACCGCGTTGCAGAGTTGCTGCATCTTTATTCCAAGGAAAAAAGAATCGCTTTTATGGATTTTAGCGGTTCTTGCGTGTCGCGAAAGAACTACTCCGCCTTTACTCGCGATCGAAGGAGAAGAGAAACTTTTATAAATTATCGCGTCTTGTTCGTTATGCCATTTCAAAAGTATTGTATTTCGTTTTAGACGTTTCGGACGCTTATGATTCCGTAATCAGTACTTTGGCGGAAATAGGAAGTACAGGGCGGAACGGTGGTTCGCTCGTCCAAAATACTTGACGAAACAGGAAAAAAGTATCCCGTGACCAGGAAATAACGATTAACGATAGTTATACCTATATAACGTTTCTGCCGCTGCTTATTTCGACGAAAATTGCTACTGTAGGACAAGCGGAGAATTGGAATCAGCGAAACGAGTTAATGCCGGTTGACGTGACTCGTGATTTGCGATCGAGTGTGTCTAATAATAAACGGTGCTTAGAATATTTTCGCAAACCTACTCGTTACGATTCCACGATAAAAAATCGTTCGTATTCGATATGTTTCGATATTCGATATCGAATGTTTCTTTATATTACCTAACAATCCTCGACCATGTACAATCATCTTGAATTTTCCTAATATAGAAATTTCGAATACGAATTTTTCGTTGTAATAATTCCGGCAGAAATAAAAAAAGAACAAACCAGATCCTCTTTTCTCGACCTCCAACGAACGCGATTTAGTTACAAGCTACGTCCGCGTCAATCCCTAAAACAAGACGCCGATAAGCGACGTAAATCGTTTCTTAAACGTTACGTTAAAATTAAATCGACAGAGATTGTTCGGGAGACTCTGCCCGGTCAAATTACAGCTGCCTTTACGCGCGTTTGTCGCCGGGTGGCAAAATCGTCGATACGCGCGCCGATCGCGAATAATCGACCTGGGCTCGGTTTCACCCGCGATTACGTTATTTTCACGGAATGAGAGTCACGGTACCGGCAGGCGATAATATTTTGCCGCGTGGTACGGTTGCATATTTAAGGGTTGCCGTGTCAAGCGTCAAGCGCGCCCTTTGAATACATTTAAATTCATTAACAGTAAAGGCTATGTTCCCGTAAACTGCGGCGCACACATGCGAGGCCCTCTCTCAACACACGTACGAAATATGGTCATCGTTATGCCATAAAACGGACGAACCCAACGCTCGAAATAATTGCGTGCGCTAAAGAATCGACCGATGATTGCGAATGATCTACATTCGTTAATGAACCGTTCTCGTTTCTGTTCCAGACTATCGCGGAAATCCTTGGATCAATATGCCGCATACAGGTGAGTTCTATTACGCTCCTACGTTTACTACCATATATTTCCCCTCCTTTTTAATATGCCAAACAGATCGTATTTAATCGAGTTTTGCAATTCGTCGTGAAATTCGTAAATTTTCATTTTCCAAAACGCCTAACGATCGTATCGTGTTCTTCCGTGATTATACGATATCATAACGTATTTAAATCGAAGGCTATACGCGTTTATCTCCTAGTAGCGTCTTCGAAGCTCGATGCAGGTTTATTCTTTCTTCTATGAGAGTATTTGCATATACACGACAATATGGGGAATTGTATTTGTAGCAATTACCATACAGAGCTTTCTAGCTTATACGGTTAACGTTTCCGGACAGTGTAGCTAGCAGTCTTTTAAGGAAAAAAGATACGAAGGAAATTGCAATCTCGTTCTTTGCAAGTTTTCCATCGATTCAACTCCTTCCGCCATGTTCAATTTCTATTTCCATTTCTGCTTGGAATTTGCAGGTTTCTAGTATTATGTATCTATCGTAGCGTATATATAGCTATCTTGGAAATTATCCGTCGTTTTCTTCAGCTTCGTTAGCCCTTGGTTCTATCGCTGGTACCTCGAATTTTACTTTTATTCTCATTGCCCGTCCTCCTTCTGATATTCTTGCGCTAACTTTATTTATTGCTACATCTGTTTTTTGACGCCCTTGTACCACTTTTTATAATTACTAAAATTACTTGCCCGTTGTCCTTGCGCTGTTTTATTGTTGCTAAAATTTCTTTTTTCGCGTCCTTACACTGTGATTTCGTTTTCTTTTTTTTTCTTTTTTGCTTTATCCGCTTCTTCGTTGTCCTTGCAGCGCTTTTTTATCGTCGCAATTTATTCTTCGAAGTAATTAACGTAACTCCTTTTTCAACATGATCTTGTTCAACGACGACTCTTTCGTATCTCGCGCAAACTTAAAACGCCTCTCAGCGATAGAAAAACGGAATAAAAGGACGAAACATGCTTGGAAATTGACGAAATTTTTCTCAAAAAATAACCCTCCTCCACTGTCGTCGCGCATAGCTATATACGCATAACGCGAAGCGACAGAAATTCAGATTCGGCGAACAACGAACGCCAGCTTCGAATCAGCCATCGACCAAACGAGTCTTGGCAAAACCGACGTATTAGCAACGCTGATACAGCGCTATGAATATCGGCTGTTTCAGATTTATACGATGACATTTATGCCAGCCTCTCGTTATCTTTTCTCGGACATTTATTACGAGGTCAGCTACCGTCGGCGAGATCAGAAGACGAGTCGTTCGCTGGTCAAAATTAAAATCTCTCCTTTCTTATTCTCTTTGCGCGTGCACGCGCGCTCGCGTCCTTTCTTTCGCGCTCGCTCCTTCTTTCTTCTTCTGCTGCTCCTCCTCGATTCCTTCCACGAGAGATCGGACGCTCGAGGCGTCGGCTAAATTACGATTTAGAAGCCAGTTTGACAGTAATTAACGAAGAATTTTATACGGCGAATCGAGAGGCGAGATCTATAGACCTGTTATTAAACGAGTTTAATTATATCGCACTGTCTGCCGTGCTTTTTGCCTCTCGGGTTCCACTCGCCGTCGTCCCTTCTCCTCGTTTCCCTCGTTCAACGTTTAAGTAGATTATTAACACGACTTGTAAGACTTCTAAACAAGCTGCGGTATCGAGATTGCAGTTGAAACGAAGGGAGGATTGCTTTTTTTTTATTCCTTTTAACGATTTAGCTATCATCGACGCATACGTTGTATCGCCTTAATTACTCGAGCAATTAAACGGTTAAGTATCCGAACTGAGACTTTATTCGATCGAGGCAGAATGATTTACGATTGATCGGAGATCTTCGCGTCAAAAAGTGCCTGCGACATTAGCGATCGATATAATTAGAACGCGTGGTAGAACGGTGGCGTAGGTAGAGCAGAATAGGACTTTAAAAATGCGACTCTTTTCGAAATGCGAAAAATTCTTTTATTTTAGAGATTTGATAATTCAAGAATTCCCCTTAATTTTAACATTCGTCTCTTTCATCTCGTATTCCGTTGAATACGATTAAAGGAATGAAACTTAAATGGAAACTCGTTTCGTTTGTTACATAAGTATCGTAACTTTTGCGCATTCTGAACACTTTCGCCCATGTAAATCCGTAAATCCATAAATATCTACTTATCCACTTGTCGCGATTTATTTCCAAAAATGTATATATCGTAACCTATGTTCAACGGATATAATGCCAAGCAGCCACACAGAGCGCCGAATACCTAAGAAATTTTTCATCGTAAAATCGATGATCCAATCGTAAGATCATCCTCGTCCTCGTTCAACCCTCGGCATCTTCGTATAAACGCTTTACGTATTAGCCAAAGAGTCGGGTCAAAATCTTATCAGCCATTAACCAGCCGATTAGCTGTTAACGCAGCTTTAAAGAGAGCCATACGAAGGGTGTAAGTATCGCTCGTACATTTCAATTACGAATACATGCGATTTAGGATCGACTGCAGAGCGAAAAAGAGAGATCATCGCATCGCGTGTCCCTCGTGCGCGAAGAAGAGGGAAAGATGGAGAAGGAAGGAGAGAAAAAATCTGTTAGCGTAGATGGATCGTGATTACAGGTAGGGCAGGTGTATAGTTTGGTTAGGGCCTAAATGGCAAACGCGATACCGATCGACGCGCTTGCCCGCATTAGTTCGCTAATTCTAAGCTAACCGTTATTACGTATCCGAAGATATAATCCTTCTTCGCTCTTCTATGCTCGCCAGCCGTCGCATAAATATCTTTCTACCCCCGCTAGTTTATGGCCTACACGGTGTTACGCGTCGGTATGCATCGACACGCTGTTTCGCATATCTTTTTTTATCTCGATCATCTTCTTCTTCCTCCTCCTTTCTCTCTTACGATTAGTCCCGCTTCCTTCTTTCCCCGGTCTTATCGACCGTCTTCGATCCCGTGCCCGAGATTTTCCTCCTCGACCGCTACACGCGGCAATTAAACTTACACGTACGGCGATTCACCATGATCGAACTTGGTTCAAGCTCGCGCGCTCTCCTTTTTCTTCATTTTCTAACAAAACGCGAAAGATCGGTTTCCCGCGATCTTCCGAGAAAAGCTTCTTTTTAGTCGGTTCATCGAACTTTTTCAGCTGTTTGCGTCACAAGTTACCGATTATACGTTCGATCGTTATTAGCTAATTAAAAAACGATCGTTCCCCATTGACGGCGAAGTTTTACGCAAATTCATACTTCCGACGGTACGATTAAGAGAATGAAATCTACGCGGAAAATGATTTTCCATCGAGTTACAATGCTCGATGCAAAAGACGAAGTAGGAACCGTGGATATTTTGTATGTTTTATTCGCAGTCCGATCGTCGTATATATTACAGCGACGATTAATTATAACAGCCTCTTAAGTAGCTACTTAGAAGGAAGGTCGTAAATCAAGAGATTAAAAAACAAGTATCTAAAACAATCACTCGACGGGACTCGTTTCTCCCTGTACAAAAAAAAAAAAAAAAAAA
>NT_176678.1:461083-467522 GCF_000188095.3 Bombus impatiens | reverse complement strand
AAAAAAAAAAAAAAAAAAGAAAAAGATCGCCGGACGGAAAAAAGTGGCACGACCGTTCGAATATTGAATGTTACGCCCTTTTTTCTTGGATCGGGCGAACCTCCGTCGGACGATCTTCATGCTCGATAACTTTGCACGTTCGCGCCATCGCCGCGGAGACAAGAGACCAGCGGGGAATCCGACATTTATTCGCGCAATTTCGCGTTTCGCGTTTCGCCCCGAGATTTTTACAAAAGATAAGAAGGCAACTTCCTGCTCGGTTTTTGCCGTAATAATAATTTGGCCGGCGGTCGTGTTGGTCTGTCGCTGTTCTGGCCTCGGAGTAATTTCGGCCTGATCTGCGAAGCCTGGAACAGGAAGCGACACTCTTTTTTACCATGTAGCGCCAAAATTAAGGCGGAGCGGAGAATAAGAAAGAGGGGAAACGGCGAAAGAGAGTGCGTGAAAGAGCGAACAAGGCGAAAGAAAGAGGGGAAGGGACGCATGCGACAGGATTTTGGAGGAGGTGAAATAATAATTGCCGATAACGCCGAATAAATCGTTGCACCGGTGTCGGATATCGTCGATGAATAACGAGGGATCGACACGCGAGAATTTCTCCCCTTTTTAATGTAATTCCATCGTAATAACGTGGCGAAAAGTTTGTCGCCGCTGTTAAAAAGGCCTCCTTAAATCATCCTCCACCCGTGAGCTCTTACGTCTCGCGTGTCCCTTTTATTACCATGTTTTTGCGACGTTCTCTTCGCAGCATCTCTTTCGTATCCATTTTCCCTCTTCGTAATCACCGAACTGAATCGCTCGACGGGCGAGTGGCCCAACCCGTAATTTACCTAACTGTAAAGGATATCTCGTATCGATGCTCCGAGTGCGAGAATTTTCACGATTTCAAAAAAATATGTCAAGAACTCGCCGGTTTCCACGTTTTATCGAATCTTTCGATTTTACTGGCATCGATTCGGCGATTTTTGAATCTTATCGAAAGCGCTTATTGCGCGAATTTCGCCTATTACGCTGAATTTATCTCGACGCTTGTTGTTATCCGCTTCCGCTTGCTATCCGGATGGCATATTATTTGATTCGAGTAAAGACGAAACTCGTTTACAACGGACTGCCATTTACATCGATGTACAGCGACGTCGGTTCGTCGGAGGGTAAATCGCAGAAATCTGCGTGAGATTTCATTTTCTGGCAATAATTATGCCGTTAAGTAATTGTCGGCTACCGAAAATGATCGGGGAATTAGGGTGTTCTCGCGGTCGGTAAGCCACCGCTGATTTATGGCGGGTTTAATATCTCGAAGCTGTTCGGACCCTTTCCCTCGTTCGGCCGTTTCAAAGAGAGCAGGGAACGTCCGGAGGCGGCGTAACTCAAATTTTATTCCGCGCGTGGTTAAACGCGTGTCGACTTCGTCCCGTCCGTCCTCGTACGATCCTCAACGCGTCGATATAAAATTGGTGATCGATCGACGTTTTTATTTCCGGGTGTTACCGTTTTACGATCCTCGGCGGTAATTTAGTCGTCACGACCTCGTCGTTTGCTCGATTCCGTCGGTTTCTTGGTAAAACGATGAAAAATATCGAAAGTCGAGTGGCTGAAGCTAGAACCTCGAAGAGTTTTTAGGCAACTTGGAACTTGGAATTCGAAATTGGGAATCTATATAAATCTGTCTATATAAATTTCGTCGGGATATCGTACGAGTACGAATAACACGAAGGGCTGCTTAACTTAAGAAATTTAAATTTTAACTTAAGAAATTTATCTTTAACTTGGAAACGAAGACAACGAGACACGAAAGTGAAAATGCTTTCGCTCTTGGTATTCGTTGTTCGTAACGTATCTTTCATCCAGATATTTGATACGTCGATTTTGTCAAAGTTGACTTTTCTCACGTTCTCGACTCGTGCGATACGTTTTACCTATTTCTTGCCCTCGCGATTATTCTTCCAGAGACGACGTAAGGATCGAATTTATGCGAGAATTAGCATTCTCGCGTCTTAAAATATCCGACATTTAAGGACTCGAACTATACACGCTATATTCAAATGATTTAAATCGTCTCTACCGAAAAGTGGCGTCTGCGTTAAAGACGAAAGTACGAGCGATGGAAGCGCGTATGCGAACAGTCGTCCCGCTAGCGAAAAGGTCGATTTTATTATCCGGATATCGTTAATTTAAGCAGCTGCGTGACCGTGGAATCTGAGAAACGATCCTCCATCAAAATTTCGGCCGTGAAACGAATTATGATAATTTCTCGGCCGATTCGGACGAGCCTCCTGCTCTGCCTCTTTTGATCTCGGAACGCGGGCGACGATTTTATCGATCGTACGAACCGCCTCGTTTCTCACTTCTGTCCATCGACGAAGAGCAAAGTGGCCTATAAAAGCGTAAGAGACTCGAAAGGATATCGAAAATCGACCACGATTAAATAACTTTGAAAGCCTGGTCGGAATCCGTCGATTCTTGACCGGATCGCTGACGTTATTAAAAGTCATCAAGGACCGTTCGCTTGTTGCGAACGGTTATTAGTAATCGCTTCGCTTCCCGTTTTAAATGACGCAATTCCAATGTAACATCTTATTTCGTCATATTTTCTACGGCAGATGCGTTCTGCAAATTAATCGAACGGTTACGGGGTTAATTCGCGTTGGACACGCGTAGAGGAAATTAGGCGCGTTTATACCAACGAAGCAGATTAACTTTTAAACGTCGATAGATTTGCTCCGCGTTTCGCGGATAGCGTGCCTTAGTTTTACGATACGAAAGGGAATAGAGGCGATGCGATAGAATAATGCTATTGAGCTTAATGATTCCGAACCACTAAGCGCACTTCTGTCAGACCTTGCGCGTTTCTGCTTACAACGTATTTGTCAATCTCTATGATAATCCCGGCTTGTGATATTTCCTACGTAACGACTAAATAACAGCCACGAACCGCTAAATAACCACAAAAAAAGGAACGTAATACGAATACTGATAATTTGTCAAAGCAGAAATCTAAAGACACAGTGGATAGTAGAATTAAAAAAGGATTTCCAAATAGATAATAGGTCTAATAATAATTCTTCAAGGCTTTGATTCGTATCGTTTCACCGTGAATGCGCTGATATAATGCTTACGTAACAGGATTTTATTACGATCGTAATCGTGTTCGTCTTGCAAAATCGTTATCGTAAAAACCTACCAATCCATCGAACAAGTATAGATAAGAATATAGATACATATGTATATAGAATATACAGATAGATAAACGTAAAAAGCACAGACTCCTTACAGTCGATGCTCGCAAACCATATAACAGGTCCGCAGGATTTAAGCAATTTCCTCCTCGTAATAATCTTCTCTGCTAATCGCCATAAATATTCAATCTACTTACGTAACAACAATGCGTTATCCTCGTCGATCAACATCGGTGAACATCGAAGTATCGCGTAACGCAACGACGCATCCACCGTAAATTCAGCGTCGCTACCTTGCAGGGAAAACTACCTTGTAGCGATTAAAGTACGCGCAACTACGGGAGAAGAGGAACGATTGCGCGACCTTACAGGCGTATCGACGGTATCAAAAATCGAGAACGCGGATTATCTTCACGGGGATCGAGCTGGTTACCGCGGTATGGGAGAGAACAGCGCGAGAGAACAGACGAGTTAGCAAACATCGAGAAACGGTAATCCGAGTAATTTCGTTTCGCGTGGAGCGCGTGAAAAATTGGTAAAGACGGCAATCGGAGAGGATCGACAGGGAGGGCGACGTTTGAAAATTAGCGGAAAACGATTTCGACGAGTGTCGCCGTTCCTTTCCCTGTTTCCTGCCCGCGTCCGACGTCCGCTGATGGAACTGCGGATAATTATACGTCCTCTTTCCCTTTGGACGTTCCCGTAAGAACGTCAAAATGACGATTCTTTCTTCCCTTCGTTTCCGTCTTTCGAGAATCCCTCGGAACTCGCCGACAGAGGGAAGAGGAAAGTCGTCTTTTCCGAATTAACCGAGCTTTGGCGTTTTTAAAATTCGGTCTCGAACTCTGCGCAGAGTTTCGCGCGATACAAACGAAACGAGAAGACAACTTGTATCTCGGATTCGGTAATGAAAAAAAAAAAAATATCAAAATGGATCGTTAAAACGATCGCGAAGAAAACGATTAATTTATCGAACGATATCGACGATAACAACATCGAAGTTAAATCATTCGTTTAATCGATCAAACTCATTTTGCGTGTCGCATTTTCGCGTTTCGAACGGCAAGCTTGTTCGAAATCGTAGACTCGTAGTCTGGATTTCGACGTCTACTATCGTAGAACGAACCGACGCTACAGCGAACAAAATTTTAGAGCCAATTAAGTACATAGTTGGCTGCGTAGCGTTCCCAACTGTATTATTAGAGGTTCGGAAAAAATGCATCTGCCTAGTGCTCCACCCTGAACCGCACTAATTATTAGCGGATTATCGTCCTTCTATTATTGTGCATTTTACGTGAGATACAAAAGAGACACGGCAGCAGCTGTGCCTTGGCGATACCTTCGATCTTTTCCTTCCACCGACAGCTAATGATTTAATTTCGTTAACCCAAGGGTAGACGCTTCGGTTCGCTCAACCAACGTTTTCCTCGCGATTATCGCCTGGATAATGACGCTTTTTCCCGCAATGGCGATGCAAAAACGCGCACGCTCGTTTTCTGCGTTTGTTTAACCGTGTATGCGTGCAGCGCGTATCGTACGCGACGACGAGTAGCAGTTTCAATTAACAAGACGATTGCCGTGTTGTTTCTACGAGCGTTATCGTGGCTTATCGAAGTTACACGGGGATCGAGGAAAGAAAATATTTAGCGAACAAACGAACAAATAAAATTAAACAAAACAAAACAAAAGCTACGGAAAATAGATCGATATTCGAATAATACGGTGTATAAGAAAGTTTGGATGGAAACGACGGCCAGGCACGAACGAACGAACGATAGAAACTTGGACTTGGACTTGGACTTGGAATCTAAATGGAAACGGTTTATTGTTTGCTGTTGCAGGTCAAGCAGGAGTTAATCAATTGGGTGGTGTGTTTGTTAACGGGAGGCCATTGCCCGACTGCGTTCGACAAAGAATCGTACAGCTCGCTTTGGTCGGCGTCAGACCTTGCGATATCTCACGGCAACTCCTTGTGTCTCATGGATGCGTCTCGAAGATTCTCACGAGATTCTACGAGACGGGCAGCATTCGACCAGGAAGCATCGGAGGAAGCAAAACGAAAGTAAGCGTTTCAACGATCTCGGAACCGTTTTAAGTTACAAAGAGATGCAAAGTAACGCAAAGACGTGGAAAGGCTTCGTGTTTGTTATTTATCGTCGCGTTGCTTCGTGCGTTTCCTCGATGACGAACGCGATGGAACGCGATCGCGTTGCAACGCCTTAATTTTATTAATTTATTATTAATTTATGTAATCGCGACGCAACGTTATTAGCAAACTACGCGACATAAAGCTTACGCCCGAAACTACGAAATCTCGCGATCGATCGCTGCTTCCTCAAACGGCAAATGCCGGAAGTCCCTTGTTTTCGATTCGAGCGTGATAGCGAGCAACGATTCTTTCGCAAATATCTCGTTAATGTTTAGCAAAATATACGTACGCGTTGCGAAGCGTAATACAGGTATAGTAGGAAACGTGGCGTAAGTACAAGGTGTTAAGTTTTTAATCGATCCTTAAAATTTAGCGAGCAATCCAAATCATACGGTATTGTATAATATACGTTCTTTTAGCTTACGCGTTTTCGATAGATTCCGATAACGTCGTCGCTTTCGCCCTGCGATATCCCCATCGATTTCCCGTTTAAATACTCGCGTAAATTATGCCCGCGTCGTAAACTGCGGCATAACGCGGAGCCGGTACAAATAATTACCGACAATTACGCTTTAACTGGAAAACAACGTGACCATAAACCATCGCGCGTACCTCCGATCGACCTACCTCTGACGAAAGGCCCGCTCTTATTTATAAGAGCCTGCCGGTTAAAATTGTCGAGATTGTTAAAATTGTTAAAATTGTTAAAATTCCCGAGTGCGAACGGCTGAAAAATCGAATCCGTAAAGGACTGTACCGTAG
Organism: Bombus impatiens; assembly: GCF_000188095.3. Lineage (NCBI taxonomy): Eukaryota > Metazoa > Arthropoda > Insecta > Hymenoptera > Apidae > Bombus > Bombus impatiens. Next base: position 461,435 of record NT_176678.1, on the reverse strand, counting down.
TAGCTGGAAGGTTCAGCGGCGACTTAATAGAAAGAGTAAGAAGGGCGGATAAACAGAAAGGAGAAGAAGTTACCTACGGGACAAAAAGCGTAATAAACGCGAGGGAAGGATGTGTGTGCGTTATGGGGCGGTGACACTGATGAGAGGAGGCGAGACGCGGGCGCAAAAGTCGTCGGCCGGCAGCACGGCGCTGATGTGATTTTAAGTAAGGGCTGCGCGGAGCCGACAGCGCGCGCAATTATCCAAACACCTTGCAGCCGCGTGCATTTGCATAATTTCATGGCTTTGCACGGTCGGTTTTCTTGCGCTCGCGCCGCGATCACGGTGTCGCGCGCCGAATTATCGGCACGTT
>NT_176678.1:456995-460911 GCF_000188095.3 Bombus impatiens | reverse complement strand
AGAAACGAGGAGGGCGGAGAGGCGGGGAAACGATGGCCGAGAGAATCACGGGACGATCGTAAAGCCGATCGTTCCGACGGAAAACGAGTCGAATTAGACGCACTTAGCGACCCTTTAAGGCTCGTTTTTACGCGCGAAAGATGAATTCCGCAGGGGCGTTCGCCAACGATTCCACCACGTCCCCGCGCTCCACGCGCTTCTTAATGCTCGTCCGATTTGAAATTCAAATTCTCTGTTTACGACGCCGCCGGCGGACTATTCGATTTACGATATTAAACACCTTTCATTGAATTTTTTTCGCTAACGAGCTTCGGATGGCTGAAACGATCGATAGACAGATCGGAGGCGATAGGATCCGGCCGATGTAAAAACGAAGGGATTAAGATCGAGATTTCGTTTGGTCGGGCGTACGTACGACTTTTCAGCGGATCGTCGTTGTAATTAACGAACATCGGCGCGATCGCTTTCGCCGAAGTTAACGCGACTTTTATCGAAATCGGAAAATACGCGACATATTTTTAATTCCTCGGATTTCGATCGCGTCGATTATTCTCGACAGATCCGAAACTGGATCGGACTATTTAGGAAATAGGATCGACTGGAAATTGTTGCGAGCGATATGTCGTATATTTTCAACGTATTTTTAACAACAAACTCGTTTAATCGAAGTAACTCGACTCGCGTAAACCGAAACTTTTCAAGTTAAATTGCTCGATGTTAAATTCGATGCGACTCGAATCGTCTCGAAGCGACTCGAACTACCGATCTGAACGAGGCTTTAGATCTGGAAATGGCGTCCCGAAGGAAATTACGAGTTAACGAGTTCCGACGTGGCAACAGTACCGACCACGCGATATCTCGTAGTACGTTACACGGGTTCGATAATCAAGGGCCGAGGGGTGGTGCTTTGGATTATCTCCGTCCAGATGAATCCCGCGCGATGCGATGGTACCCTGTGCGAACGCCACGGAGCCTGCCACGGAGCTTGCCACGGAGCATCCGCGAGAGAAGAGAGAAAAAGGAAAAATAACGAAAAAAGAAGAAAAAGAAAAAAATGACGGAATAAGAGGAAGCCGCGTTGTATTACGCGCGTGACGTCACTAATGACAATATAATTGCACACTACCAACACAGTGAATTTCTTACGACGCGCCCGTGCGGGAACTCGCGCGATCCCCGTTTCGGCTTAATGAATTTATTTTAATAACGACCGGTGCCTGGCGTGCATCGACCTCCCGGCGCTCAATTGCGATCCGCGTTCCTCTCTCCAGCCGCGTTTTCCTTCTCCTTCCTCTTCGTCCTCTCCTTCTTCTTCGCCACGCTCTCTCGCGTGGAAACTCGAAGAGCATATTTAAATTCTGACTGTGCTCGAGGACGATTACGAGCGCATGTAAACGATCGTCATCAACGGCCATTATCGTGGCGTGTTCGTTTTGGTACCAGGCGATGCCAAAATAGTCGAGCCGCCGGATATCGCGTTTCTGCAGTTTCCATCGCGACTCTGACTTTCCAGAGAAGCGATTTTCCTTCAGGGTAACGAAGAAGGCAAGTCTTTGCTATTTTCGCGCGGATACGAGTTTTCGGTCTATACCGCGGAGCTGCTAACGACCGAGATACGAGATATATCATATATCGTACGATCGAGACGATTAGGATGAAAAATATGGCGAGAGGATAGACGCGTAATTTCATCTATGTATTTTAAAAAATAGTCGCTGAAATTTCCAGAAACGCCGCCGTTATTCGATTTACTGCGAGATTTCTGCGAAAACGTCTATCGCTTAAGAGAGATTTATCGTATCGCGCTTTGATAGTTTTAGCGCAAAGGGGAAAGTATCGACGTGCGGTGATTTTAACGCTCGTAAAAGCGACGTTTTCCTAGAAAGTTCCAAGAGAACGAACGTTCCTCTCGGATCTGTGATTTTTCTTCTTCGTGTATTTATTAAAGACCCGTGGAAAGTTCTTATGGTTTTCGGTAAAGCGCTTCGTTTCTGATACCATAGTTGTCATTCGTCGTTTAACTTTGAGATTAGCTGCATCGTCTTAAAGCTCGGACGTGATTGCTCGGAAAACTGTTCCAACGTACCTTTGATTTTGATTTTAGTGGATTTTTCGCGTTATTAGGTCTTTGCGGAACATATTTGCACGATATATATTTTCCTATCGACTTCTTCTTTTTTCCCGGGTTTTATGTTTTTAAGATCAACCGTATTATCTACGTTTGTTCGAGGCGAGACTGTCTCGTTTGCGTATTCCTTATCGCTTGTAATTAAATTCCGCAGAAACGAGGCGTCGAATGCGGCGATTAAAACCTCCGAACCGTCGTTGCAGCATTATTTAACCGTTATTAGGGATATTTGGAGATGTTCGGTACATCTTGATAAGTATACACATCGTGCGTTTTAGCTCTCGATTAACCCGATGTTTCTCCTTGCGAGTCGAAGAAGGACGAAATACCGGTAATCGTGTGTAACGAATTCGAGCCAAAGGACTCTTAATTACACGGTAGCTTTAATCCGATTGCCTTCTTCCGAAAGCCGCGCTTTTAACGTTGCTTTCGGCGAACGTCCGTTACAACTCGGCGGAAAATTTTTGCCAAGTAACGGAAAGTAAGTGTCGACCATCGATGAAACGGCAGGTCATCGTCTTTCAAACGCGTCGTGTCTCGAAGAGAATCAGCCCGATAGATTAAATCTCACGCGGCGAAAGGAGTTCGAGTCGACGATACGTCGGACGTGACTCGCCTTAAGCTTTCAGCGAAACGTAAATGAAACTTAACCGCGTAAGGATTTTTGTATTTGTATTTTGGATCGCGATAAGACACGATTTACAGATGCGTTGTCTCGATACTTCAATTTTATATGAAAAATTGGGAGAATCGACAATTTGAGTTAAAAAAGCGATATCGGTAGAATTAGGAGAACTTGTAACAAGAACGTTAAGAAACAGACAGTTAAGAGAGATAACGTAATTAGATGTTTCTGCTTTTATTTACTTTATTAACTTTGTTTTATCTCTCGCAGATATCAATGACCATACTTGAACGATTAAATCGTGCAAATACTCTGAAAAACTATAGAAATTTATCGAATTTCCTACGATCTTTACCTTTTGCTTACTATATATATTGATATATTATACTGGCTGTGACTGTACAGGCGATAAATACGCAGAGACTGGCGTACTCGTAAAATATTATAAAGCTGGAATCTCCGATCAAACTGTGAACGATAAAAAGGCCAGATCTTTAATAAATTGCCAACGGAACAACTCGGAAGCGCGCGAACGCTAAACTATAACACACAGACGTAGAATAGATAGGCGCAGCGAAACTCGTCATCGATAAAAGCGGCGGTATTTTTATTCGCAAATTACAAATTACAAGGGAAATTACGCTCGAACGAAGCCGGTATCTTGATTGTATTCACCGACACGACCGGTGGTCGTCGCGGCGCGTTCCAGGAAATCCGTCACGGTCGTTAGCCAGGCCCGATTATTTTCCAATCGACCGGTTAATTTGCGAATTAATTGTCCAACTATCCGCTCGATCTACACGTGTTCCACCGTGTGCTGTGCGCGGTTTCCGAACCGTGTAAAGCTACTTTCGTCCTGGTTGCTCGTTATCTCTCGAGTCCGTGTATGTACATACGTGCTGGAAGCGGCGCGATACGGCGTCAGATAATGGCGTCGCATCACGGCAGAGGAAATCGTCTCATGAAAAATGTACGCCCCGTCGAAACCTTCCCGATAATAAAGTGGAACGCGAAGAAAATCGTACCCGCGATCATACGGTTCCCCTCTTTCGATCGACTCCTCTCTCTCTCTCTCTCTCTCTGCTTCTTTCTTCCTTCTTTTCTCTTTCCTCTTCTCTTTTTTTTTCCTCGTTTTCGCTGTTTACACAACGGCTCGGCGGCTC
>NT_176678.1:430747-456319 GCF_000188095.3 Bombus impatiens | reverse complement strand
TCGGCGTCGCGGCCACAGGTGCGCCGATTCACGAAATTTTTTGATTACCCGTTCGTTCGAGGCAGGAAAACCGTACGACTCCTTCCTGGAATTACCGCGTTTTCTGCCGAAGATACGCATCGAACGGAATTAATTCGCCAACGCGTACGAGACACGTCCCCCGTACTCTATTCGTTGCCCGCGTGTATGCTATTACCTGGGTGTATAATGAAAATTGCCGAATGTAGTATTTGCAAAGAATCGAGATCGATCGAACGGTGCGTAATGGTTTTAAGAAATTACACGTTTCGCGGTGAAGGAGTTTACGCCGAAAATTTTCTCCTCTTCTACTCGAGTCGTTCTCTCGCGTTCCCTTTATCGAATCATCGAAGCTAGTTGTTCGATAAGGCAAAGCGTCGGTCAATTTCGAGACCAATCTGGAAATCTACGTAGGAGAATTACTATACAGCGTCATGAACAATCGTCTTAAACGTTATCGATGTCGATAACGAGCGTTAAAAATGATCCTATCGTTACCTACTGAGAATCATTTTTTAATTATATTTAAACAAATGAATCAAAACATTCTTTTTAGCCGTTAGTTTCTCGTTAATTTGTAGATTTTAATAACGTTCGCGCGCGATTGCTGGAAATCTGTTTACGTGTTTTAACGCTTAACGATAAATATCTGTATACGCTGTACGTATTCCACGTTTATTCTCAATTAACGATCCAATTTTACAAGAAACTTTCATCGCTGACTCTAATAACGCGATCGCAAAGTCGCGAGAGAGAGGTATTTCGGTATCGAATGCTTGTTTTTCCTCGAACGCGCGCGTCCTGTAATAACGGCCCTTCTGCACGGTTAATTCCGCGAGATCGTTCGATACATTCGTCGGACTTCTCTCGAAGAATACGTCATAAATATTGTCGCATGCGAACGCTCGTTTTCCCCAGGACGATTCCCGTTCCTCCGTCGCAAGCGTTTCCATTTATCTGGTAATTAAGATCTCGCGCGAACACGGTGACGAGTCGCGCCTGAGCTTTCTGACGGATGGGTATTTATTTCTCGATGCATGATTTAGTAACAGCCGGTTAAACGTTGTGCGACGACCAGAATAAACAGCCAGCGATCGCGCACATCGGAGCTCGTTCCGTTTACGGATCAACGTGCTAATTAACGCGGCTTGTCGATCGATAACTTTCTTGCCGATCGTATCGTAGCAAATTGATTAGAGAATTAATGGCGAAAAATTCGCAACCTGCGGTATAACTCAAATACCAGCTGATACCGGTTCGAGTAAATAGTCGTTAACGTTCGACGATCGAAAACTTTAAACGAACGATTTTGAGTATAAAGAAAAAGGCATTGGGAAACGGTTAATCCGTTCCGCGAGTTCGTTGGTTCGATCTTCCTACGTTCGAGACATTCTTCTATCGACGGCCGATACGACGTTAAAAAGTCGCGCCAGTTAAAAGCCAAATCGAAGTAAACCTGAAAATCCTCTAACCACCTTTAACCAGCAACCTCAACGACAAACGCGTACCCTTCGGCCCAATATATCGCTCAACCGTCCGACGAAAAGGAAGCGGAGGAACGTTGATATCGAAACGATCGCCGAGAACTGGCGACGATCGGCCAAAAAAATGTCCGGATACCTGGTTCGTCCGCCGAAAAAAAAGAAAGAAGAAAGGACGTTATTAAGCCATCTCCACGCGCGTCTTATCGCCAACGACAATTGGAGCAACCCCGTATACCAAAAGCGACAGAGGACAGCCCTTCGGACAGTAATTACCGAGTTGGTCAACCTGTTCGATAGTTTACGTTATCTAACGTTTAGCGCCAGATGTCCATGCGACCAATTTCCTTTGTGACGCGGTGTGGTACGGTGCGGTGTAGTGCGACGTGGCACGCACACGAAAGACACACCGTCGACGAACGTCGCCGGGAAGCAACCCGTAGCGGCCGCTCGGGGGCCGCTCAAGGGTACGCGGTACAACGCGAGAGGGTAGGCATTAGGACGCGTATATCGTGGGCCGGGGTAATTGTGGCAATGACGACGGAAGTGTCAGATTAGAATCTGAGATGCTCCTGGGAGCACGCGATGCTTGTCCTAACCCCTGAAACTATTAGGCGGACGGGGAGACGGCTGCCCCCTTAAACGTTCTGGCTAACAACAGTGGTGCTCCCATATCGGCCCTATTCAATGGACAGACACACACCGGCCGCTCTTCCCATCGTTCAACGTGCGCTCTTGTTCACAGAAGACGAATAGAATCCAGGGAATGTTCGATCGACGACCGCCATACCGGAGTATCGATCGAGACTCGCTATTAATTCGCGGTTCGAGCGTTCCTCGGTAATAACGATTCGACGAAAGTACATCAATATGAACGAACAACGTCAAACGATATTTTACAGTTCGATACACTTTACAGTACGCTTTAGGAAATGTTCGAAATTCGTTTATGTCAACGTTGATCGTTTATGTCATTTCTTCCGATTTTGAACATTTTATAAACTATATACTGCGAAATACGCATTAGCATCGTTCGTTCAAATTAATACGCTTTCGTTAGATCGTTGTTACAAAGATATTTTCTACGAGTCATTAGAGTCGTTTGGTAGGACATTTTGAAACGAGTCGAGAATTGTTACGACACTCTTGCGTTACATGCTTTGGGTAATTTACTAGGTAACCAAAGGTATAATTTGGTAACCAACGGAAGTGCCCAGCCATGTATCGCGACGAACGATACCTTACACTCGCGTCATTTCTCTATATCTCGATGAAAGTTAGCGTTAACAATTATCGTTAAACAAGCTACGATAGAACGAAAACGTTAGACGGAAACACGTTAGACGACGCAGAACCTACGATATATAATGCAAATGTGTATATCGATAACTTTACCGCCATCGATGCACGATCGAGACGTTTAAAAAATATGGAAAGTAGGGAAACCGTCGTCGATAGACGACGAAACGAAAATTTCGTGAAACACGAACGAGCGACGTCGTGTATCGGAAACTGCGTGCTATTTAGCCTTTTTTTTTTTTATCTTTATTTTTTTACGTTTAGGAGGAAACGATTTATGGAAATGTAGCGGTGCTTAAAGGATTAAGATGCACATCGTACGCTATTATTCGGAATGAGATCCAACGAACGATCGTACGATTGTTACGATCGTACAACGGATAATGAAAGTTAAAACATAGTCGTAAGACGATTCGAGTTAAAAGAACGAAAAAGATCGAATATAGAACAAGGTAAAGTTAAAACAAACGAAATAATATGTATGTCGGAGATGAAAGGACTCTTCCCTCTGGAACTTTGTTTAATTACAGCTGTAAACTTTAATTACAATTTTACGGATTTTCCCAATTTGCCGTCATTCTGCCCAATTATACTTGTTTGCGATTTGTGATAATAAACTTGGGCTTAAGGCGACCATCCGTCGCCGAACGGTCAACGGGACGACCGCTTCGCCTAACAAAGGTGCGGAGTTATAGTGTGAGAAAATCATTAAAAGAAATACCAATAGAGGTACGTGACAGTAAAACGTTCCAACGGGTCCTTCGGACAACGAATACCGGAGGTTGAGACACTTGCACGGCACGAGTACAGTTAGCCCGAGGACCCGCTATAAAACCTGGGTTTTTTTCGTAATTAAGGTTCTTCAAACGGACAAGCAGTCCGACCAATTGACCAATTGACAGCGACGTCGATTTCCCTTACTTTCGGAACGAGGACTATACTCGACGAATCCGATGATCTCGTGTCCTTAGACACACCCCGTCATAGTTTTCCTCGATGGCATCCTCGGGACGAAAATTCAGTCTTTCTTGCGATTTCATCGACGAAGAGAGTAACGCCTTACGATCTGTGAGTACTACACGTTTGAGTTAGAGCAAGTATATATCTGTCATCCCGTTGACCGTGAATTCGTTATCGAACGTAAGACCAACGTCGCTAGCATCGCGAGTGCCCAACCACCACCGCTGTTGATCGTCGAATCGGTAGTGTTCACGTACTCGTAGTAACAGGCCGTATCTTCGTTATAACGCAACGATAGCCAACTCCAAGGGAGGTTCATCGAAGCGATAGGCAATAAGACAGCGATAAAATACGATAACGAGAAAAAGAGCTTGGAACGAAGAAAATAACGCACTCGATGCCCCCTGCGCAGAAAATCTGACAAGAAACGATCCCCAACCTCTTGGTGGTTATCGTTCTGCCCGGTGTCGGTGGCGTGGCCGCCCCGGAGAAATCGGCGATCTCGAAAATCTGTGTACGACGAATAACATTTCCATCGCGTTAGCATAAAATTATGCGAGGCCCGGGCGCGCAACTTCATTAGCAAGTCAAATGAACGGTGGCCAGATTGAGCACCACTGGGCCCACTCGAAGGGACCGTCAAAAAGAAACGGGACGCGTCTGCGAGGAGCGGATGAGCCCGCCTCCTCGGTAAACCGGGGCTAAACTGTAATAAAGCGCGGTACGCGTTACCCACCTACCTTTGCGATCTTTACCCGTTATCTGATCCACCGGCGCAACCAGCGTGCTTCACCTGTGAACGACATATGGCCGCTGCTCGCTGCCCCTTTCGACGACAGTGTGACCACTTTCGCGTTAATTTGTCGATGAGATAGCGCCGAGTCCCCAGCCGGATGGAAAAACCATCGGGTTGATAATCGGCAACGGTCGGCGACCGTCCAAACGTTGCGACGTCCCTTGGGAATGTTTTTCGGCCCGATAGATTCTCGCGCTGCGCGGCAGAAAGCGCCGCTAGAAAACACTTTTTATTTCGGAAAAATCTTCTAGATAGGAACGAGGATACCGTAGTGTGGAATTTTAGTGGGAAATTTCTCTCTTCGAATCTAATCGTCGATGATGTTACAAGATGGTACGAACGACCGTGTTGCCTCCATAGAGCGTAATATAGACTGGTTAGTTTTTTGACTTTTGTCCGAACGTCTGTTTCGAACGTCTGTTCGAACGGCGTCTGTCTAAACGAATGCTTTTCGTGAAATTTAGACCACGTTGATACGCGAGAATATCGAAAACACCGAAAACGAAGAAACATTCGTCGTAATTAGACAGCGGAATACGCGTAATATAAAGGGACATACGAGACATCGAGAGTATAGCGTTACGTGTTCGATTGCCAACCAAAAAGATAGAAACGATTAAAAAGGAAAATGAGTGTGAGAAAAGGTGGCAACTTCTTCGCGGCGCACGACCTTGCAGGTGTTACATTTTACGTTTCTCTTTGCCACAAAGCGATTCTTCGCTGGTGAGAAAAAGATCGGACGTACTCGTATATCTCGCCACAAGGACTTTATCGCGTATCGTCGATAAAATCCGATAATTCGGTTAAGGAAGATGGCGAGAAGAAATTACGAAGGGATGGAAGAGTCGATATCGAATCGATAACATCGCGTTATGTCCCGACAAGTATCGCAAACAGCGACGTTCGAGCTTGCAAAATAACGACACGATGTAAATCGCTTCTTTTCGAAGAATCGGCTGCTATCTCGCGACATTGCTACGGTAGCCATTCTTCCATATACCTGGCCTTATATTATATGCGAAATCGCCAAATTTAGCTGCGTTAATTGACATTTACTACAGCGGCGCGTCGTTAAACTTCGAGTATGGTCGTTTAATAAAGTTGACAAACTCGACGAATACGTTACCGAATCGAATCGGTTACCGTGTATCGAATACGGGCATGCGTAGCAATTATCTTCCAGACAATTTGTCAACTTTCTTTCGCGCGAATATTTCGAAAGATGTCTAATACGACGACTTTAGGATCTCTGTGTGCTTTCCAAACGAATCTCTCCTTTAATTCGTACGTTTGTAATTTCGATTTATTGCAGCAAGTGGCCACCCCCACCGTCGTGAAGAAGATTTTACGAATGAAACAAGAACAACCAACCATGTTCGCTTGGGAGATCCGAGAACAGCTGGCGCGACAAGGAGCTTGCGATCCTCAAAGCTTACCGTCCGTCTCCTCGGTAAATCGAATTCTTCGAGGCGGTGGACTTCATACGGATCACACGGGCATCGAGGGTGGTTCAGCCAGCACGTACGCCTCGCAAGTTTCCTCGAACGTCGCCAACAGAGGTGAGAATTATCGCCAAATACGCGATAAATGAAATTAATAGGAGAGAGAAATTGCGCATTGAAATTGAAATTCGAGATACGCCGAAACGATTTTCTACGAAATTTTTCTAGCAAATAGCCGGCCCGTCTCGCGTAATCGCGCGAATTCTCGAGAAAGAGATCGCGATTGCACGAACGATCGCACCAAAGTGTCAGCTGATCGTTCGAAAGCTGGACGATAGCGAAACGTCGAAATCGGCTCATTATGCGAGAGAAAGCTGCATCGCGAGTGCGCCATTATCGGCTAATGATCCCCTAAACATCTGTCCGTGTCTCGGAATCACTGTCCGAATTTTGTTCCATTGTTTTTGTCCTTTTTACGATTCGCTTCCATATAGACGAGCAGCGACGAGAGAAAGAAGAAGAGGAAGCGACCGATGCAGCGATGCAACGATTAGAGGGAAAAGAAAGGACGAACGAAGGGGGAAGAAAGAAGGATAGAAAGGAAGAAAAAGAAGAAGAATTCGTAAAATACCCTGTGGCCGATTGACTCGTCAGCGTGCTGCAGCGTGATGAACGACACGCAATCCCTTAAAGCAACTCGAAATTTGCCTCGAAATTTACCTCGTTTATACCGTAAATCGTCTATAACGTCGTAGTCTTCTTTTTCACCTACCGAGAACGAGGCTGCGTCACGAAATTTGCGTCGATCGAACGTCGTGATACGTTCGTCCTGTTCCACGGCCGGTGTTTCTCTCGATTTTAACGTTAATTGCAAGGTCCGATCACCTTGCTAACTCTAACACTCCGATAAATCAGTCATTTTCGCCGCGATAATACGATTCCATCTTTCCTCCGACGATCATCGACGAACTTCGATCGGGAAAGTGTTTAACGCGCGACTGCAAACAGGTCGAACTCGCGAAATCTTCTAACGATGGCAAAATATGATTTCGTCGAGAACGATGGAAAACGACGCGTAAAATAGAAGAAGAAGAAATCATCTCGCAATCTCTTCTTGTTTCTTCCTTATCGTATAAACACGACCACATTGTTTGCGTCGATTTAATTTAAAGTGACGCGAGTTACGTAAAAATATGGACGTTAAGATCGCCTTAAATAAACCTTGTACGTCTCGCGTAACGCTCTGTGACAAATAAGAGCGACGAAGCACGTTAATAAAATAAAATAATATAACGAAAGCGTTAAACGTTAACGAGCTAAATCGTAATTTCTTTTTCTTGGTTAAATTTACATTGTATCATACGATGTATTCTATCTTTACCCTCAGACACACTCATGAGAACGGATTACCAATTATTTTATCCGGGATCACTGGGACCGTTGCACATTTCCACAACATCCGGTAATACCAGCGCACCATCTTGGAATCCAAGCTTTTACTCGTCTCTTTATCAAGCGACTACGCTGCACTTGCATCATGGAATGCAATCGTTCACGTAAGTCCAAGTTGTTTAATCGATTTCTGTTTCCTCGAGTGGCCCCCTTAATTGGACTTTTTCTTTTTTTTTTTTTTTTTTATTAAATCTGGAAAAACGGATCGGTAACAAAGACGTCGCTTATTATCTCGCGCTACGTACGATCGATCCATTACGCGCGTTCGTTCCGATTAAACCGATTAGATATCTGTTGCAGATCGTTAGACGTGGAACGTCTGTCGGAACAAAGCGGACCAACGAACCAGGTCGATTTAAAATCCAGCTCGAGCTCGATGGCGGGCAGCGACGACTCCTTGGACAAGAGCGACCTGGACGAGAACACGGAGTCCCAAGACCACTACAAGCCTTTCCAAAATTCGCCTATAATCCTAGAACTCGGCCAGAAGATCGGCAGCGATCGTAGCGCGTTCGTCAGACACAGTACGTCCGGCTCGTCCGGAAACCTCGAGAATCGACAGAGTCCACCGCCAACAAACGGCGACAAGCAGAAAATAGCGTCTCCGCGAATCTTGGAAACGGGAAACGAGCAGAGCACCATGGCCAAAGAAGCGGCGGTCGAAGAAAGACCGGCGCAACCTCAGAGAAAAAGGAATCCTTACTCGATAGAAGAGCTTCTGAAGAAAGACGAAGGCAAAAGCACCTCGAAGAGGCCGAAATTGACGAATCTCGGGGTGGTTCAACCCTGTGGAATTATCCTGAACAAGGAAATCTGAAGGATCGCGGCCGAGAGATAAACAGAACGAAGGGAAAGAAGACTATCTCAAGATCCGATAAGATAGAGGCTAACAGATGATCGTCTGGATTTGGGAGAATTTTCGACGCACGGAATCAAGCATGACGATGTTCGGATGGTGAATGTGGTGGAGGATGAAGATGCGATCGGTCGAAGATGAAACGGATGGACGAGCTAGGACAGAGAGGGAGGTGTATGGTCGAAACGATCGATGGATGTTGCGACGATGAAATCGGGCTAGGCTTATGTTAAATATTCGTGGCTCTGTATCTTTCCGATCTATCGATACGAAAAGAACTTCTAAATACTTTATTTAGAAAGATGCTTCATTCTCGGAATAACGAATCGTTGAGAAACCATTTAGTCTTGTACAAAACTTATTTATTAAACTCTCGTTTTAAGGGGATTAAACTACGTCCGTTAAAGAGAAATGTAACATAGTTTAGCAAAAAAGGTGGAACAGCGCCAAGTTCGACGCTTGAGAAATTACGTTAACGTAAAGGAATAAAAAGAAAAAGGTCGATAAGATCGGTACACCTTTATAGATACGCGAAAATCTCGAAAATTAAAGCGATCGTCGTTGTACTATCGATACGGAGAAAAAGTATAAATTATATGTAACATTAGTATGAATCGTCGATTATGTATTGTTGACCGGAATATCGTAGGTTAAACGTAAGTCTGTTAAGATAATTTATAATTAAATTATTTTTATTCATTCTTCCGCGTTCGACACCATCGATGATCTGTCCTTTCGAAGAAGAAGAAGAAGAAGAAGAAGAAGAAGAAGAAGAAGAAAGGAAATCATCGATATTATGCGTAATAACGGGACGATAAAATACGATAAAGGAAACTCATTGACGTAGCTGTTCTATCAGTTTCGATGATTTTCAACAGGTTCATCGGTTTTGTGATCTCCGAATACTGAGATTTTTCTGTCGTGTAATTTGTGTGTGGTGTATGATTTCGTTTTGAGAGCGGGACGATGCCATATTATTATGTACGATATTTAACTTTAATTTAGTCAAAGAAACTTTGACGTATTCTAATAAAGTGAAATGGCTAGTAACCTTAAAAAAAAATTAAAAATCCTTTTTTTTATCCATCGTGCCGAAGCAAGAGGTACCCGGATCGTTCAAATCCGTCATTTTTACCTACTTCTCTTTCCCACGCACCTATTTATATAGATACATTTGCCCCGTTCGACGGCAAAAAATCCACTCGTTCTTTCGCGATATCTTTACCGTTCAATCGGCAAGCATCTTCGACGACATAAATGCGTCCATCGATCAAGATGAAAAAAGCGCAAATTCGATCTAGAACGATCCATTAGGCATAGGAATCTCATCTAGCGAAGCATCGTAAAGTGGCTCTAATTTCGCACAAAAAAGGTCGATAGAACGTACTGAAACAAGAGACGAAGCTCGTTAGAAAGCACGATTAGCCCATAACCAAGGAAAGCATGCGAAACTTAACCGATACAGCCGGCCAATTAAACGAAAGCCTAATAAAGCGATGGCAATAAAGCACGCATCGGTAACGCGAAACAGCGGAGGCGCGAGGATGTAGTAAAGCCATAAACGGTTCGGCCTGAGTGTGTCATACGTGGACACACCACCGCGTATACATACCTTGTAAAATACGACATGAACGATGGTCACCGTAAAAAGAAGGTGAAATTAAATGGCGGATCGCGTTCCACGAGTCCTACGAACGATCCTATCCACCTTTTGCATTTATAACGTTGTAAAAGCTTTTTATCCGCCTCCTCATCACGGACTAATTAATGCACTATAAAACGCTAACGCCTCGACGTCCGCTGATTTATCCGCCTCCCTTTCCACTATACGATTGTACACCGGTCTCCGGGTTTCGTAGCCCGCTCCTCTGCTCCTCCATTCGCTCGTCGTCATCCAGTTATTAGCCTGAATGATAACAGGAAGTTGAGGAGATGCGAACCTAAAACTAACGCTTTTTAATTATTATTCGCTGGATGTAAGCTTTTTAGACTCAAATTTTTGCAAGATTATACGACCGGATTAAAATAATTTAATTAGAGGTAGATTGAATATTTTAGTTTCTTTCGGGCTATTTAAATTGTTGAACTTATGGCATTTTAGAGGCGAAGAATAGATAGATTCGTTCAATGGTATAAGATTAATTCTCTAAATGATCGTTTTTGATCCGAGTAGTTGTATTTATACCGATATTTATTATTTAGTTATAGCATTTGCAGTCCCTTCTTATCCTTTCCATTTCCTTATTCTTACCTGAAATACAAATTTTTCTACGTTTCTACACAATGATCTATTTTTTATGTATGTATGTCATTGAAACAACCGATAAAAAGATAAGAAGAACGATAATACGCATATTGGTAAAAAAAAAAACTATTCGTAAAATTCCACTCTGTCAAATAGATCCGGTCTATCATGTTGGTCATACATTGGTTGCCAAGTAACCATTTGATGCATACAAAGTTCAGCAAGGTTGTGAGAAAGACAGTGTAACCAGTGGTATGTTTTATTTGTGATTAACAATGGCAGACGACGTAAAACCTGAAACGATTAAAAACACTCAAGATTTACTCGGCAAATACTTCAAAAAGCCACCTCTCACCGAAAAATTACTAAGGAAACCACCGTTTCGATTTCTTCACGATATCGTCTCAGCAGTAACGTATCTTTTGCTCGTGTTTCTGGCTGTAAATAAAACATGAATATAATCGATGCTTTTATAACTAATAAACGAATGGTATATCATAGGTCATAAACGAAACTGGTTTTCTGGACGGTTTGTATACAGAGGAGGAACTAAATTCGGAAAATATAAAAAACAAAGAGGCGAAACTTGCCTATTTAACGAAACTGATCGACGTCGTGAGTAAGTTATTATTTTCCTTGTATCATAAAATGTATAACGTTCTTCGACGTATTCAAATACTAGTACTAGGCAATAATTTCAGAACTGATTACCGGCGCTAATTTAACTGTACGAGCCAGCAAGATAATCTCAGGCCAGGAACCAGCTAAAACAAATGAATTATTGCAAGCAATTGGAAAAGCTTTAGACAAGAAGGTAACGATTCTACGACCGTAAGAAGCACAAATGGCTATGCGATTACTTACAAATATAAAAAAACCAATGACACGGTAAAGTTGAAAATGTTTTACAAATTAAACAGATAAGCAGCGCGGAAGCCGTCGAACGGTACAAGAAGAATTTAGGAAAAGGCAAATCTAGTTCAAGAAGTAAGCTGTCTGTAGCAAAAGATGAAAGAAAATCATCGTCGAAAGAAACGTCCCAAAAAAGGGCTTCAACGTCGAAAGAAAAATCTGTAGAACGAAAAAAAAAAGCTGTTAACGAAGATAATTCAACGATACGCGAAGCAACGCGTAAAAATGAAAATCAAGATTCTCAAAAAAATGTCGAAGCTGCGGAAGTACCACGTGTCGAGGTAATTTAATATATCTTACGCTTAGATTATGAACATGAAAAAGCGTGACTGAAATTACATGTTTTAGCCAGCCCAAGAAAAAATTCCTGCATCCGCGCATAGAAAAAGCTCTTCGTCCGCTAAACTCAAACAGAATAGACCCTCCACGCCTTTGTCCGAAACTCTGCAGTCGGATAAGCGAATCGACGAAAACAAAAAACAAAAAGAATCCGAGAACAAGTCGAAACATATGACAAATGCTGAAAATAACGAATTACAAAATCAAATACTCGATACGTCAAACTCTGTTAATTCAGAATCGAAATCTGCGCCGAACATCAGAGATAATAAGATAGATGAAAATATAGACAAGGTGGAGTACAAGGAAAATGATATAGTAAATAACGAAGCTTCTTTACAAAGCATAGAAAAATCTGGTCAGTCGATATCAGAGACACAAATGTTTCAATCAGAAAATAACGATGCCAGGTATCGCGTTCGCGTCAAACTGTATCTTATGAAAAATTAATATTTGTAATATTTAACGATAACTTGATAAAATACTTTCACAGTATTCCACGATCAAATTCTAGACCAAGAACTTCCTTACGTCCACCTACTGCGAGACCGATTAGTGCCAGACCTGCAGCACCTAGAATACGAGGCAAAGCAGAGTTAATAGTTAACGAAGAAATACTGTTAGAACACATTTTAATACGCTGTATGTAAAAGATCTTATAGAGAATATAAACTATTACTGCTTCATTTTCCAGAACGCCTATGGGAAACATTAGCGTCATTGTGGAGAATTCTGATCTTAAGGATGACGATGATGACGCTGAAGACATGGTAGTTATGGAAACCAGAGTAACTAGTAGCGATTCCTTAGAAAACAGTGGCAACTATAAAGTCGATGGTCAATTAACGCAAGAACATGGACACCTTGTCGCGCAAATATTAGAAACACAAAAGGAATTGGTTAATAATGATAATGTAGACGTGATACCTAAAAAAACAAATATTGTAAGTACAATTCACCATTATCGTAAAATATTATTTTTACCACATTATACTATTTCAATGTAACATGAAACATAATATTTGTTATATTAGACATGGGATACAAATTCAAAACGCGACGCTGTAGCAAAAGAAATTGATAAACTACGAAACACCATACAAACATTAACACGCGCGACAAATCCACTTGGGAAGTTATTGGATTATTTTCAGGTAACTTATTGATTTATTATATTTTATAGTATTACACGTGTAATTTACGTTACTCTTAACAGGAGGATATAGAAGTCATGCAAAAAGAATTATTAGAATGGAAAAACCAATATCAACGAGTAAATGAACAACTGAAAATAGAAAAGATGTAAGAATATACGTATTAAGTTTTGCATCGTTTAAAATCGCTTATTTTAATCACGTATATGATTCTTTTCTTCAGGAAAACGCAAGAATTAATAGAACCTATGAAAGAAACATTAAAAGAAATTGATCGTAATGTGAAAGTACAATTGGATAAAATATGTCAAGCAAAATCGCAGATTACGAAAAATGATCAAAGGATACAAACATTATTAAATGGTCGTGTGTAAATTTCATTTCACCGTAATCTATAAAACGATAATATTTTCTCATTATCTTTAATACAAATAACATAAGTGTACAATCTCCTCTAAGTTTCTAGTCAAATATTGTACATATGTACGTAGAACACTAAAGAATGTAACACGAAATGTAATATAGCACAAGTAATTAAGAAATAATTCTAATAATCTCCGTTCCTTTATTCAAACTTATTCGAACAGGAATACTTATACAAAATATATACGTATAACTTAATATCGTTACATTACTTAAAAATATTTTTATACCTGCATATCACTATGCATTTATTTCTACATTTCATATTTATCTTGTAGCGCTGAAATTTCATCTTCAGACACATTTTCCACCGTTTTGCAATATTCAAACAATATTTTCAAGTCTAAAAATTGAAGAAAAATATTATTAACGCTTTATATTATTTCAAATTTTGTAACAATAACGCTTACTTTCTTTGTCACTGTTACTAGTAAACATGATGAGTGCTCTAAATCGCTTAACTCGACTGAGATCTTTCAAGTAGTAGAATATCTGATTTTTCCTTCCTACGAATTCCGTTCCCAAAACTTCTATTATTTGGCTAAAGATATCCGATTCCATTGAATCTTGAAATATTTTAGGTAAACTACCCTCTGATAATTGCTGGAATTTGATTTACTAATTAGATTAAAATGCATACTTTGTATATCAAAAAATTAGAACTTTTACACATTGTTCTTACCTTCAAATACTTATATCTAAATTCTGGTAAATTATTTCTTTTCCAATTCATTAAAAACTGTACAGCTGTTTTGGGAATCGGAGGTATAATATTACTAATATCCTCCAGAGGTTCAGAAACTTTAATATAAGTATTATCTTTCGCAACGTTATCTTTCTGCGACATATCCACTTTCTGCACGGGATCTTTATGAGGTTCTTTTGTTTGTACAGGATCGTCTTTGTTGTTATATGCCGTTTTGCCACTAGTATACCTATACTGATCGATACCAAATTCCACTTCTTGGATAGGTATTTTCGTCAATGATTTCTGTAATCGACAAAAACTTCAGATATTTTCGGGCATGGATGTTAATGTTGTAATTTTACCTTTGAACGTAAATGAGGAGGCTTCTCTATTGGTTCTATTACAATGACTTCGTCTTTCTCTGGTAACCAATCTGGAATACGTGGATCCCTTTTCGCATTAGTATCGATCACATTATCTTTTTCATTCTCTGTACTATCTTTAACATTTACAACACTTTTATTATCTTTACTCTTCTCCATATTTTTAGCGTTTATTATATTCTTGGCTTTTGTTGTTTGTACGTTCGATGCAGTATCGTTCCACCGCGTTTTCTCAGAAATCTTTTTTTCAATCGTAGTCTTTTTAATATCTTTTTTTTCAATTGTTGACATTTTTGTACCTTCCTTCGCTATAGTACTTGTCTGTGCAAAATAGCATCGCTAAATAGTATGTTAACTAAATAATAAAATTTGTTTCTTAGTTATTAATTACCTCTGAACATTTAATCTTGCTTTCGATTTGATTTAGCAACAATTTAGCTTCCTTATTAGAAGGTTCTAATTTCAAAACTTTTTCTAAGTCGTGTTTAGCTTCTTTATATTGTTTTAGATTCATTCTAGCTGTTGCTCTTCTGTGATAAGCTTTTACATAACTCTCATCTAATTGAACTGCAGTTGAACAGTCAGATTCAGCAGAATAAAAACTACAGAAAAGTGTAATATTTTAGTATCATCTGATAATTTTTAATTGAATATGCAGATATAATCAAAAGACATATATACTTGTCTAGTTTTAACTGACAGAGTGCACGATTTGCGTAAAATACCGCATCGTATGGAAATAGTTTTATAGCCTCTGTATAACAGCCAATTGCTTCAGACCATTTTTGTTGTTGCACCAAAATATTGCCATCGCTTTTATGTTTTGTTGCTTTTTGATGCGCTTTCTCTAATTCTTCTTTAGACATATGTTCATCTTCGGAATCGTCTGATTGCTCGTTATTATCTATTTTTCTGCATTCTTTATCCTTTGAAACGATATTACAAGAAATCAAAATTTTCCTAAGTTTTATAGAGTTTTACAGAAAAAGATGTTTAATTCAATATTCACAATACATATTCACAGTAATAAACTTACTACATCAAATTTCTCCCAAGCAGAATAATCGTGTGATTTAATCCTCTTTGACTTATTATCACCTTGATCTTTCTTTATGGACGAATTTTTGGTTTTATTTTTATGTTTACTTCTAATCGGTGGTAAAGTAATCTACAAAAATCATCCTTATAAGTTTATACATTTCTATGAATATTTCATATATGTAGAATATTTCATAACTTGTACCTGACCACTTTTTTCTTTCCGTAATTGCTCATCTTTACATCTCATTTGTTCCTCCCAATTTTTCATATCAAGAAATTCTTTCTGTAAATCTTCCGCATTATCCTTCACCTGCTTTTGCATCAAGATCGATTTATCCATTTCGTACAACTGTGTTTAATACAATAATTGTAAGAAAAGATACAACGTCAATTGCAAATTTAGGTTATGTTCTGCTCCTTCTAAAAAAACGAAAAGATATAAATTATGATTCCACTATTTAACTATTAATTTATTAAAATATTTGATTATTTAAAACAAAATTTTGACCGAGTTCGTACATCAGTATTACTGTTAAAAACGTACGTATTATAAAATAAACGTTAAAACGTTTATGCAATTCATTACATTAAAATTATTACACTTTGTCACACGTAGGAAAGTTTCGCAATGAATTTCTATATATCAAAGTACTTTTTGCTTTAACGATTTGCATTGAAATTCTTAATCTTTTAAACAACAAACCCTTAATTCTAGCTGCGAAGCACTTATCAGGGACACAACTTTCAACAAATTTCGAAATGTGTTTTTCAACACTAGCGCTCCGCATCTGGCAATCTTTGAAGTTAATATGGATAGGAAAGTGCGAAGCGAATTTTCTAAGGTTAAGTTAACCATAAAATTAAATGTCAGTTAATCATAATTGATTATAAGAAAACAATGATCGTGTAATATACCCATTTAATAATAAAAAGCACTAAAATGAATGTATTTATAAAGAATGTCTTTTATTACAAAATACGAGAAGCATGCTGTCAATTTATACATACCGAGACAAAGTTAAAGAAACAAGCACAGTGGTTGAAGCCTACAGGATATAAGACAGATATTCAAATCTACAATCCCATAACAAAATGTGAAGTGCCGTTAATTTTAAAAAATAAAGCTGTTCTAACTTGGTATCTTTGTGGACCTACTGTATATGATTCGGCACACATAGGACATGCAGTGTAAGGTCTATCTTTTCTTTTCAATTCCATATAAGATAATAATAAATTCTTCGGAAAGGGTCCTTTATTTGATTGTTAAAATTAACATAAGAACAAAATATAATATTGTCTTAAGGTTTGCAATAATTTAGTTATTAAATAATGAAAATGTGAAAGAACATTTTAAACTTTCGTTCATAGGACTTACGTGTATTCAGATATTATCAGGAGAATATTATCAGACCACTTCAATATAAATGTTGTAATGGCCATGTGCGTAACAGACATAGATGATAAAATAATAGCACGCTCAAAAGACTTAAAACAAAATTATAAGGATCTAACAAAACATTATGAAAACGAATTTATCGAAGATATGAAAATGTTAAATGTTGCAAGGCCTCATCTGTATTGTAGGGTAACTGATTATATACCACAAATTATTCAGTTTGTGAAGAGAATTCTAGACAAAGGCAATGCTTACACTACGAAAGATGGTAAAATATAAAATGTAACAATTTAGCTATTATTTTTATTATATACTTTAACTATCGTAAATGATAATTATTCTTCCTATAGGATCTGTTTATTTTGATACGCATAAATACGGAATGTATGGCAAGCTATCAACTCCAATATCAGATAGTTTTCATCCTGATAAAAAATCTCCATTAGATTTTTGTCTTTGGAAAACAGCTAAGGAAGGTGAACCATTTTGGGAGTCTCCATGGGCTCCTGGAAGGCCAGGGTGGCACATTGAATGTAGCACTATTGCAAGGTAGAGAGCCATATTAGAATCTTTCTGTTTTAAATGTTGTATCATAATGCTTATTAAGGCTAATATATATAAAATTTATATTTCAATTAGCACAATTTTTGGAAATTCCGTAGACTTTCACAGTGGTGGGATAGATCTAATGTTTCCACATCATGAGAATGAGGAAGCACAATCGTGTTGTTATCACGAAGTAGAACAGTGGGTAAATTATTGGGTACATTATGGACATTTGTCCTTGAAACACGAAAAAATGTCAAAAAGCCTTAAAAACACCATCAGTATAAGAAAATTCCTTGAAAAATATACAGCAAATCAGTTTAGAATCCTTTGTCTACTTTCGAATTATAAAAATGGTATAGTTTGCAATAATTTATTTCTATATATGATTAAATTATTTCATATTAAATCTAAATTTCATTAACTATATTTTTAATATTCATTTTTTAGAACTTCAATTTTCCTATGATATAATGAATAATGCGGTAGCTGTGTTACATAAAATTGAACATTTTATTAGCGACTGTCATAATTATATCGTTGGAAATTGGGATACTGGCAATATAGATGAATCTACGTTATTCCGCGTTAGTTATCTCGTTGTATTTTATTATTTTACATAAAAACATATACATATTCATTATTGAATTAATATTTCAGTGTTTGGAAGAAACGAAAAACAGTATTAATACTGCATTAGCAAATGATTTTAACACTGCAAAAGCCATGAAGTCACTTATAAATTTAATTAATGTAGTCAATAAAATGTTGCATGATCCTCAGGTAAATATATATTTAGTAGCTAATATTGATTTACTCGGATATTCTCAACAACGAACTTAGAATGTACTGTTGTATTAAATTTAGGGTAGTACGAACACTTTTAGAACCTGTATACCTGCTGTAGCTGCAGTATTAAATTATACATCAGAAATACTTTTCAAATTCGGAATTTCAAATCCTAGTGCAGTAAATGATTCTAGAATGGACAGTGTCATCGAATGTTTGATAAAATTTAGAGGTGCTGTACGTAACAAAATTTTAGAGCAAGATGTGAAAGATAAAACTTTACTTACGGCGTGCGATAAAGTACGATCGGAACTTTCCACTTACGGTATAATAATTAAGGTACAACATTATATATATATATATATTTCAGTAATTTAATTTTTAAATTATGTATTTTATATTCTAGTTCTGTCTTTCTAGGATTGCAAAACTGAAACTAGTTGGAGTATCAAGAAATATTAAATAAAAATCAGCAAAAACCTTTAATGGTAATTTACCATTTTTTTAATAAAAAAGAAAATACTTGTTTTTACATTTATTTCCTTGCTGATTTTAGATAAATAGTTAACTATTAATCAGCTGAATCACTATTAGTTTTTAATTTTTTTAAATTATCATTATCACTATTTTCAATATTTTTCCTTTTCGACCCAGCTTTCTTCTCTGCCATTGTCTTTTTTAATCCTTTCATTTTTCTCGTCTGTATACTATTAATATTTTGCGCTCCAACATGCACACGACCAAAGGTTGTTCCAAGTTTGTCCACAGATATATTCTTCTTCTTTTTAACCTGTGATCGTATATTAAATGAGTAAATGAACGAAAGTAAATACTAAATCATTATTTTTCCTGTCAATCATTATTTCCAAAATGAAAGATATTACCTTCAGCTCTTTTGGCTTTTTACAAGCTTGCTTAAACAAATCTTCAGAAGCAAGTTTCGTACGTCTACAAATTAAATCTGCTCTTGGACCAATTTCTTCTAATTCAATTCTTGGTATTCTACAATCAGACTTTTTTAAAAGTATCCTAAAACATAATTTTATTAAATAAATTACATTTGAAAGAGCTGTATATAATGGTACACAATAATATCAAGAGAGAAAGAGATGTACCTGTAACTGCGTACTAGTATTTTATTGTCAATAGCAGTGAAACTCAGAACATGTTCGAGACCTTGAAGTCTAATCTTTTCAACCGGTTCCCTTTGAAACATATCCACAAACAAATTTTTAATTCTATTTAACTCATAGTTATTTTCAAAGAGCTCTCCATTAAAAACTAATAAGGGTTTTATTCCCTCTGCAATTTTGGGAACTTTAAAACTTTTCAGTCCTTTATAATTTTCTATGCCAAATTCTACCATATCTAATAATGTTTGTTCATACATTCTTCCCATTACTAAATTGTGGGGACGTTTTTTATTATGCAAAGCGATCATAAAAAGCGGTGCATTATATTTTACAGAAAATTTTTCGACGGGTGTTATATCCTCAAATGGTAGTATATCATTTTTCTTTTGCATTATCTGTGCATCTGGCTTTTTTAAATCGTACTAAAACCAAATATTCATCGTGTCATTCAGGTAATACACTTTATCATTACCATCTTATATAGTTCAACTTACCAAATCTTTCATAAAATCTACTACTATCTGTGAAGTGTTTTTACCTTTGAAACACAGAGTTTGTTTAACATCCTCTATTAATTTCGGTTCTTTTTTCAAAATAGCTCGTTTACCCTTATGGGTAGTCGGCTTTCTGCAATAAAAGTTGCATTCACATATCTAATGTAGCAATGACATATACAAAACAGACAGATAAGATGTAAAGATACTTTTTTTCTCTTTTTAATAAAAGCTTTACTTTCAGCAGATATCTGATAAAAATCGATAAAAATTATAGAAGTTCTATTATGCATAAAAACTAAAAAGTGAATTGTAAACATACGTATATAACCTATGCATTTTAATCATAACCAAAATACCTTATTTTACATAAAAATACCTACACTACTCTTTGCATCACGGTCATTGTGATAATTAAATTTAAAAACTGTACTTCCTTAAAATTATAGAAACACCGAATGAATATTTATTATGTAAAACATATCACAGAACATAACACACGTGTTCTTGCACAAAATCAAATTACACTCGATGGAAATGGGAATTAAATGGGCATGTTTACAATATGGCATTTGTTAGTCCATAACCTATAACCGCGGTCGTGTACACAAGTCCTGAAACTCCCGTAATAGGGGGACGACACGATCATGTGACGATTGATGTTTTTCCAATCCACCAACAGCGGCGTTGCTGCAGAGTAGTTAAAACAATAGGAGACACAAGGCCATAATGTTGTGTCCCCTAAAGCGAAATTTAATTATAAATAGAATTGTTTATGAAGAAATAATGTATACCTATTTACAAAGTATTATTCAAATTATAAAAAAATTAATTTGTTTACTTCCACTATGTATTACCTTGTTGAAATTGTTTTAACTACTCAATATCATGTGTGTGGTAAACAATACAAAAAATCTTCTGACCTCAAATCAGGAACTACCTTTAACACAGGAGTTTCCACACCTGTGTATACAACTGTGATTATACGACTTATTCATATAAAGTTTTTAACTTTATCGACTAGTATCTTGTACTGCTTTTTTTATTTTGATTAGTCTTCTGTTGTTCTCTTTCCTTCATTAATCTCTTATACTCTGCTTGTTTCTCCATTTGTTTTCGTTTCCGTTCCATTCGTAAAAGTTCTTCTTCAGATGCTAAAAATTATTTACATTTCATTTAAAATTAGCCTGTAAGCAGATAACTCTTCAACCAATTTACCTGATTTTGAATCTCCTATTTCAATATTATTTTGCTCTTTCTGATTACCCGGAACACCGGGCTGTACATGACTTTTCATCTCGCTTGAAGTTTTGATACACTGCTCCGGTTGTGCAACAGAATTTGCTACCGTTTGTTCTACAGACACTTGCTCCTTCGCAACATTTGGGCATTTTGATTTTAATACATTCTCTAAAAAAATATATAATACAACCAAATATTTTAATATAGCTCAGTTCATAAAAAATAAAAAGTTCAAAAAACTGTAAAAACCTGTTTTTTGTTTTTCTTTATCACTTTTACTTATAAACGGAGTCGATTGAGCACATGGTTCTGGCATTTTAATTTCTGAAGTTCTGTTTTCTGTTCCGTTAAATAAACTATCGGCAACCATATGTGAATTTGATAACTTTTTTGATAGATTTTGTATCTCAGTATTTATCTCTTTACCAAAACATGACAATACCCTTTTAAAGGCATCTGTAAGAGAACCCTGAATAAAATAATAAAAAGAAGCCTACTTCTATAATATACATAAATATAAGGTATTCAAATTTTAAACATACAATTCTTGCACAATGTATTGTTAAACCTTTCATAGCTCCTTCTGTGTAACAATACCCCATGTCCTCATGAGATGTTCCATCTTTTAATTGGACCTTGAGAAGTGTCACGCATCCACAAACATATTTACCCATGAAAGTTTCAATAAAATCTAAAATATATATAAGTAATAAAGTTTACATACAGTACATAAAGTTTATATACAAAGAGATTAATAAGACAAACGAATGATTAATAAAGTCCATAAAATATACACCTATTGTTTGGCTAGTAATATTATGACTCCATTTTCCTTCGCCAAATATTTGATTTGCTAACAATATCAAATCATTATTAAGAGCTAGTGCTTTCACTAAATCTAATTGTTGTGGTAATGTATTTGTCATATTCTGTTTTGAATTTGTAGATGGCTAAAACAAATTATCTTCCTTTTGTAATCTATATTTTTCGCATTGAATTCGTATAACTAAATCTTCTCAAGGCACTGTGATTCATACTTACGATTTTTATACAAGACGGATAATTAATCGCGTTAATCATGGATAATAATATATCTAAACGGTCAAATGAATTTAAAATTTTGCAATATATGATACCGTTACGCTAACGCTTGAACTTGCTGTTAGTATAATTGCGTGAAGTTGGCTTCAATGATCGTATCTAGAAACATTCAGCATAAAACAAGAACGAAATTTAAACTGACAGATTATACGCGCGAATGGAAAATTATACATTATCTAATTATTCGCCAAAGGTGTGGCTAGATAAGAGAGGTAAATGGTTCGGGAGACAGAGACATGACATGTAAACTGGCTTTAAATTATTCATTACTGTACCAAATTAATAGTTTGAATTTCTTAACACGATCTCTTGATATCTTACTCTCGGCAACTTTTCGCGAAAACTTTACCAAGACTTGGGCTATAACTTTAAATTATTTATTGCATGCCGCATAAACTAACAGTCCGAATTTCTCGATATAACTTCTCAACACCTTATCTTCGGCGGTTCGTGTAAACTTTCTTAGAAATTTTGCCGTCTCTCTTCTGCGTTATCTTCTTCTCGATCGCCGCGCACGTAGGCACCCTGACAATAATTTTGTAATTTTAATCGTTGTTCATTTTAGAAATAGCGACGAAGAATTCACATAAAGTACTGTGCAATACGTAATTATCTCTATATATGTATGTCTGGCGTTTATTTTATATTCGATACAATAATTTCTAAATCATGAAAGAAATCACTCAGTGCTGTATATTTCGAGATTACATGTTTAAAAACGAGGCACATTTTAGCTGTCGTAGGTATATGATAACAATAACGATAGTGTGATTTATTTTATATATTTATTTATACAATAATCATTATAATAAATTATATATATAATATATATTTATATTATGCGTGTGTAGTGATAATATATATTGCATAGAAATAATGTTTGACACGATTTTGGCGAATAGGTTGGCTAAATTATGCCTTGTGACTCACACAATTAATTGCAACTGATACTCACCACACTCTTGCTATCTTTTGATTAAAATCACCATCGAGCCTCTATATTTTAATTTTGGACTTTGCTTTCTTTCGATCGTAGGTAAGAATACGTGCTTTATTAAAAAGTAGCAAATTTTTCTGTATTTGTATGACTGTAAGTATATTGATAGTTCGATACGATAAATTATCGATATAAAATCTGTTGAAAACGCACTATTTGCAAGAAAATATATCTATATAAAGATAATTTGTGAATAGAATTGTCAAGCTTCTTTCGTCAATGTCTCTTTCTTAAATAATATTAACATTACTAGATAAAAATTTTTTTATTACAGTAATATACTACACTTAACTGTATCAGTTGAAAATAAAAAAAAAAGAAACGTTAATACGTAACAAATATGTTGCTACTTCTTAATACACACACACACACAGCTGTTAGTTCGCCATAATATCATTATACTCTTTAATAATCTTACCTAGAAGAATATCTGTCTCACATTTAATTATTTAATATAATAATCATAAAGTATATATAATAAGTAAAACTCTTAAACCCGAGGCGATAGTTCTATACATATACACTGATCTTTTTTTAGTAGGTTGAAATACCTAAACAACAGTTTTACTTTTAACAGACACGCAGTCACACTTAGTGTCATTGAGCTGATCTTATTACATCTAATTGGTTTTCAATCTATTTCATTACAATCATAACATTAACAGAATATATCGGCGAAAAGTGTTTTACTATGATATGGTCTACTTATACAAACACAGGCAGTCGTTAAAATGAGTTCTATGAACGTGCTGGAAACACTGCTTGTATATATCGTGTAAACGACATAAAAGGAGAAATGTGTATTCATGTACAAAAGAACGATTTATACATTTATATACGTAAACGTCATCGTTTGAGCTATTACTGGGATTAAAATGTAAGTATATTGCTATCCCTAAATTTATAATATATCAAAGAAGAAATTTCGATCGTTTAAGAAAATGTCTCCGATTGCTACAAATACCATTAAACATGATCATTTCTGAAACACTTTCTTTTGGCACTATAAAATATTGTATAATATATGTAAAAAACGTTATTACAAATAATTTAACAAATTCACAAATGATGATAGAAAGTCTCTGACAATTCATTACCATTACTAATGATTCGTAAAATTATTCCTACTATATAGTTCGCATATTCGTATGTTATATACATGAGATTCTATCAATGCAACAGTATACATATATCTAACTAAAAGTTATACTCGACAAAATATATGCTTAAAGAATAAATAGTGAAACAATAACAAGTTAAAAATCTTACATGTAGATAAAAATATTCTCTTTCTCTCTCTCTCTCTCTCTCTCTCTCTCTCTCTCTCTCTCTCTCTCTCTCTCTCTCTCTCTCTCTCTCTCTCTCTCTCTCTCTCTCTCTCTCTCTCTCTCTCTCTCTCTCTCTCTCTCTCTCTCTCTCTCTCTCTCTCTCTCTCTCTCTCTCTCTCTCTCTCTCTCTCTCTCTCTCTCTCTCTCTCTCTCTCTCTCTCTCTCTCTCTCTCTCTCTCTCTCTCTCTCTCTCTCTCTCTCTCTCTCTCTCTCTCTCTCTCTCTCTCTCTCTCTCTCTCTCTCTCTCTCTCTCTCTCTCTCTCTCTCTCTCTCTCTCTCTCTCTCTCTCTCTCTCTCTCTCTCTCTCTCTCTCTCTCTCTCTCTCTCTCTCTCTCTCTCTCTCTCTCTCTCTCTCTCTCTCTCTCTCTCTCTCTCTCTCTCTCTCTCTCTCTCTCTCTCTCTCTCTCTCTCTCTCTCTCTCTCTCTCTCTCTCTCTCTCTCTCTCTCTCTCTCTCTCTATATATATATATATATATATATATATATATATATATATATATATATATATATATATATATATATATATATATATATATATATATATATATATATATATATATATATATATATATATATATATATATATATATATATATATATATATATATATATATATATATATATATATATATATATATACATATACATATATATGTATATATTTTATATATTTAAACATAGTTGCATCAATACCCCACATAGATTTATAAATAGCACTATGTTACATATTATCGCGTGTAAACGAAAGAGAAACCATTATAAAATAGGATTTTTATTGTATCTTATCGAACTACCCGAGAACTGACAGTTATAACGCTTATTTGGCAACAATTATAGTTCACCTAAGTATTTCTCCCTTTATGCCTCGGAGCAAATCTAAATGTTGCACATACGTGTAGTAGTAGTTGAATGACAAGATGCATAAATTTGTAAAGAAAACGAGAGACAGTACAAAAAAGAAAAAATAAACATAATCACAGCTGAGTTGGCAGGCAGGTGGGCAATTGCAGGCATATTATTGGACAGGCTCGCTCGACATGCGCTTCACCGCTTTTTT
>NT_176678.1:381146-430714 GCF_000188095.3 Bombus impatiens | reverse complement strand
TTTTTTTTTTTTTTTTTTTTTTTTTTTTTGTACATGATTTTTGTGTTACTTGGTCGACATTATATTTCAATAGCCTGCTAAGCCCGTTTCATTGACAGATTCATTCTTAAACGTAATCATTAGTTCCAGGACTCGTTAAAGGTTCCTGAGCCTATTGAAATTAAACAAAAAAATTATACAAAATATATACATTTATATTCGAGGTTCGATAAATAAATAAAGAAAAGTATATAAATAACATACACAATTCTTTTTTTAACGAAATGACACATCACACACAGTAATTACCTCTTCTCCAACCGTAGCAGTGGGGAGTGGAAACCTATTCTTTTCGAGACTAAATTGATCTTCTGTGGTTTTCCTATACACAGGATTATCAAAGTTCATACTCGTTACATTACGATGAAGGTAATGCCTATAGCATAATAATGCTACTGATGCGAGGAGTAACAGCCCGAAGGACGCCACGCCTATCACTATCCCAGCGACTAAACCAGGGTCTGTGGATTCAGACGCTAGACCACCTTTGCCATCTCCATCTGTTGAATGCGTTGGATCTAAAACAAATTAGTCGGTCAGACGAAAGAAGCAAAGACGCGCGAACTAAATTGAAGATAAAGCTGACTAATTAAAAAGGTATTGTCGCGGCCAGAAGTATGCTCCGCTTGGTAGTTGTAAGCAATTTCTTCTGGCCTTGGATATCACACAACGCCGAAGGACCCACCAAATTTTGACGTATCGGAAGACGCGATGAGTCTCTCGAACGAGATAGACTCATACAACCGAACCATACTGACTCGACAAGCTAAAACCGTCATCCTGGTCTCACCCATCTCCTCTAAGAGTCGTTCTTTTCATCGAGAGTCTTCGAAATTGCCGATTGGTATGCTTCCTTAAAAACAAGGCCCAATCGGCAATCGCACGAGACTTCGCGACTCTCTCCTAGGATCATCTATCCTTTCTGGAGCGGAGGTACAGCGATTTCAGGAATCATCGAAGGTGGTCTCTTCGGTGACACGTGAGAAAATTCCTCCGTCTCTCAACGATCGACGCCCGGCGTTCGATGCCAGCGCTTGACGCCAGTCGAGACTCTTTGGAATCCTTAATTTATAGCACGACTGTTCGCGGCAAGTGACAAAGCAACCTTCTAGGCGTGAAGCGTCCCTTCGTACGATCGCTCAAAGACTCTAAACTAAACGTCACAGCCGTGACACGAACAGTGTCAGCAGTGATCGCTAACAAGTACAATCGCGACAAGCTTCTTGTCATATACAAAGCCACTTTTTTTAGCGATTCAGAAACATGCGTCTCGTATAACAATACACACATCGTTATTAATATAAGACTATACACGTTATAAAGCATATCCAAATGTTTTTGATCAATTGATTATGGAGCTATAGTCGTACGATATAGAACGCGTGCAAATATACTTACGGACAGCCGTGGTTACGTTGAGAGGTTCGAGTCTCTTGAATGGTTTACTAATTTCTTGCGTTGTAGGTGCTACAGTTGTACTTACTGGATATCATCCCATATTCATGCAACATCGACGCAAAATATTATGATAAGTAATAAAATAATAAACGTAAGACATAAGCATGATAATCATAGTGTAGTTCAAGAGTGAAAGAAAAAAAAATGAATCGATTAAAGCAATTCGATAACGATACGGTAATACAAAAAAAATGTAAACATGCTTCGTTAAAACGTTGTATTCGTATTTAAATCGTAAGCGTTACTCCTATCGTAATGTACCATGCATTACCCTAACTTTGATTTCATTCTTTCGACTTCAGTGTCAATGCATGCATATTAAATTAATGCGTGTAATTTACGAACAAATAATTGGCATCATCGGTATCGCTTACCTTTTTCCACGCACATCAAACCGTCGGGTAACAATCTTAGGCCGTCCGGACAAGCGCAACTAAGAAGAGGCGATTTCGAATTGATTCTTGGTGCTGGTAAACACAAATGACTGCAATGACCATTCACAGCCTGACATTGATTCATTCCGTCTGGTTGTCTGTACGGATGATATACGTGAACGACCATTGGATATTTCAGAGTTCGAAGAGATGTAACAGGTCCGACCGATTCACCGGTAAATTTATTTGCTTTAAATATCGCCTCCTTATCCCAGTCGGTCCAATAAACGTAGTCTTCGAACGTCGTAATACTGAAGGGATGCCTCAATACTTCCGGAGAATAGAGAACCGTTCGTACACCTGAACCATCGTAATTACACGATCCAATTATATTTAACTTTGCGTCTACCCAGTATATTTTCTTGCCAATTAAGTCCAGAGTCAGCCCATTTGGCCACTGTACGTCATTGTCGACTATCACCTGCAAACGATAAGCCCGCTGTTTCAGAAACTTTACTCTTACACCGGCGATCCGCTCTGAAAGTATTTTGTCTTAACTTTTGTCTTAAAAGGTCGAAGAAAAAATGAACTTTCTCGGTAGGAGGGAATTTTAAAAACTTTATCTAGTACTACTGCTTAATCTTATTTTATCGATCATTACGACATATTTAGAACGAGATTAGAGATTAAAAAAAAAATATATATATATATGCATAGAGAGAAAGAGAGAGAGAGAGAGAGAGAAATTCGATATACGCGTACTATTATTGGCGAAAGCAAAGATGCTCATAGTCGTACGATCGCAACACGTTAAATTATAACCGAATACGAAAAGGAAAGCCGTGTTCCTAAAAGGATCCATGGAAGATTAGCTCAACTACAGGTTCGTTCTCTCTTCGATCTTATTACGGATCTACCGTTCGATGAGATCCATCCATGCCCGCTTTCTCTATGCGGGCTTCGTCGCTCCAATCGGTCCAAAACATCCATCCCTCCAGTGGATTCAAAGCTATCGCTCTAGGTTCTTGTACCCGATCTCGAATCAACGTCTTCCTCATATTACCCTCGAAATTAGCCAGTTCTATGGTACTCTTCTTGGAATCGGTCCAATAAATATGACTATATATCCAATCAACGGCAAGTCCGTCCGATGTAGTTAAACCATCGTCGATTACAACTGTACGCTCGTTGCCTTCGTCTATCGGAGCTCTAAACAACGATAACGATAACGGATACGTGAGTAACAAAGTATTTTTTTATAGGAAAGGAGACGCAAAGATGCGCACCAGGCGAAATGCACACGATATACGTAGGCCATAGGTGAGAAACGAGATAAGTTAGGCGTTGCGTCTTTTATTTATACGTAAAGGAAGAATTTAAAAATTCGACACGTTGTCGATCAACGCCATATCGAGAAGATGTTTGCGTTCGATTTTAAAGTTAAATACGTGTTTTTGTCGTTCTTTTGAATTCGATTCGTCGTTGCTTACTTATAGATCTTCTTTTCGCTGCTGTCGCTCCAGAAGATCATACCGGTGCGAAAAACGAAATCCAAGGCCGCGGCCATTTTCGTGTTTTTCACTATATCCGTCATCTCCAAACGATCCAGTGCAACTTTCCTTATATCGTGCCTTCTGGTAAAGAGCAGACTGGCGTGACCTTCTGCCGCCTTGCAACGAGTGTGGTTCCTGGGATCTTTGAGGTAACCCGGGGCACAGCTGCACTTGAAACTGCTCTTTTCGTTCAAACAGAACTGGGAACAGGTGCCTGGTTCCAAGCATTCGTCTATATCTGAAGCGGGAAACACCATTTTTTACATTGTTTCTCTTTCGTTCTGACAATTATTTTTCTTCCGTTAGAAAGACTTTAAAGAAAAAAAGAAAAGCACATCATTGTTGTATCGTAGGAGCGTGTTCGTCATTTTCTTACAGAGTTTTGTCGGAGATATAACGAGAAGAGGGTTGCGACAAGAGGGAAGATGCTCGTATTCAGGCGAGTGAGAGGATGCGCGCACGTATGACGAGAAAAAGGGAAAAAAGCAAAGTGCCACAGCTTTTCTTCGGAGAGCCGTGTTATTGTCGCAAGTAAGAATCATCCGTTGTTAGAGTTATCTTTACTTTGCGAGCTTTCCGTCTGTCCGTTCTGAATCGTTATAACCATTCGTGCGCTGTTCCACGTCAATTGTCATTTACCGCAAGCTTTTGTAACTAAGCTGCGGATTTTCGCGCATTTACGGGACATTTAAAGGTGCAAAAAAGCACAGAATGCATAAAATATGCGCAAATATTATAAGATACTCGAAAGTATAATATTTAGCGAAATAAAAGTACCAAGTTGTATCGAGAAGCGAATAAATATAAAAATCGATAACGAACGAATAGAAAAAAGAAAAAGAATGTAATATCCTTATGCGCGCGTAATACTTCTATTTTGTTATTCGTATATCGTATCGTGAAAATGGAAAATCGTTAAAATCATCCACTCTATCGGCATCGTGTTTTCCCAACCAATTAGGCTGGGACCGCGTCATGGAAATCGCGTTAACATGCATTTCAATAGCCTTAAAGATGCAAAGTAGTTGATAATTAACAGCGGGAAATGGCCAATATCGATCGTTACAATTTCAACATTAACGTCAATAACAAAGAAAGTGTTTTCGGGAATACTGTTGTCAAGTTACCATCGCAAGTCCTATTGTCAATGAGCCTGTATCCTGCGTTACAATCACACCGGAAGCCGATCGGCAGATCGATGCAAATTTGCGAACATCCACCGTTGTTCTTGGAACACTCGTTCACGCCACAAAGTTCCTCGTTCTCGTCCTCCCAACCGATACAATCACGGTGTTTGTTGCACACGCTGGAAAGAGGGATACACGAGCCCTCGCTACATTCGAATTGCGTCGACGGATCGCAAACGGTGGTTTTGCCCGTGCAATTTCTCTCGTCGCTGCCATCTACGCATTCTGCTTTACCGTTGCAATACAAGTGGCCTGAAAAATATTTTTATATATACACACGTACGTAGGATAAAATCTCGAAGGAGAAGCGGCGAGAAGCGTGTTTATAAAGAAACGCGATGATAAATTAATGCCGAATAAAACGGAGCAAAAATAAAAAATGGACAAGTACCTAGTTGCTTTTACCAACAAATTCTTCGTTTGCTCGTTCGCGCGAAAGTGCACGCGTCTACGTCACACAACGTACAATATATCTTGCGTGCATTACGAATAAATATTATTTAGCAGAGTACTATAAGCAAATTTAATACGTTAAAAGTAAAATTACGCTTCGTATTAATCTTATGCGCTTTATTTCTCAAAATTAATCGTTACAACGT
The DNA here is from genome assembly GCF_000188095.3 of Bombus impatiens. Classification (NCBI taxonomy): domain Eukaryota; kingdom Metazoa; phylum Arthropoda; class Insecta; order Hymenoptera; family Apidae; genus Bombus; species Bombus impatiens. The sequence continues at coordinate 425,504 of NT_176678.1, read as the reverse complement.
ATCTGAAATGCGGTCAACGAATAAACTCGCTATTTCATACTATACTATAGGCAAAGATGCTTTTATGTAAACTCTCTTCTCAAAATTATGACGACTGGTAATTACATAAATTAATCGGGTCATAACGTATCGATTATCTATATTTCACAGAGTACACGGCATACGTTATTTACCAAAACTAATTACGAATATATACGTTAAATGCACCATTTACGAATACAATAAACGCTTCGGGCCAACTATGGCAGAAGGACACTCTTCTTCTTTACGAATTTTCTCCTCCAAATCACGATGTCTGGTATACGTAGTGGCGCATTGTACAACGCGAGAGGTAGTATCCGTGGAATTAAAAAAAAAAAAAGGGAAGCTGGTTAAACGTTCTCGTAATTAAATTTACCTGATATACAATTACGATGATCCCCGCATTGGAATTGATCCGGCCTGCATGTAACGTTGTGACACCGTGTTGGCAACTCGTCGGCCCCGTTCGGGCAGTCTCTTTCGCCGTCGCACACCCAGCTTTTGTGTATGCACGTGAAATCGTCGTCACAGTCGAAGTCTTCGTCCTTGTTGCAATGGCTTGGTCGTTCGCCGTTCGAATACTAAAAAGATTTCGTAAGTCTTTTACTTTGCGCCATCCTTTTCTTTACGCGGGTCGCTTTGTAATTTTCTGCACTTTGGGCGGCTCTTTGCGTTTTTGCGACGTCGATACGCAGAGGATTCGACGCTGGGAATTAACCGAAGCGAATACAGTCTCGCGAGTATGTTAATTTCAAAGATCTCACCGATGACGTCAACGCCGAGCAAATGGTCGATACGCGGTTTTACCTTATTTTCGAGGTATTTGATTCTAATATACGAAGTTGCGGAGTTTTAATTAATCGAGATGCAAAGCAAAGCAAGCCCAGTTTCGCTGGTATGCTAATTAGGAAAGCGGCAACGATGACGAAACTACCTTCAATTGTTGAGATTTTTAGATGCAAGACCGACCAATTTCGCCATATTTCGATATATTTTACCACATTATAGATAGTATAGTGTAGATAAAAAAAAAACGTTACGTTTCCTCGATGTATTCCGTTACGCGGTTAAAAGTTAACGAAGTCGAATAAATATCAATCGGCCGGTTTTCATAAAAATGCCGTTTCTGGAAGAAACGAAACTATATATAGGAAGCGCTAGAAGAGAAAAACGACGCGAATCTTCGGACGAACAAACTTGTCCATTCGAGATTATTCGCGATAGAATAGCAACGGATAAAGTTTTTTCCTTGTACGACTGTATATCGATCGCACGAGAATAAAATATCCGATCGACCATGTTTTACCTTACATCCAACTTCGTCGATTTTATCTGGACAATCGAAATCACCGTCGCATCTCCATCGAGACGTTATGCAATAATTCTTGGAGCAGGCGAATTCTGACGGACCACAGGTGACCGGTTTGCAATCTTCCTCGTCGCTGCCGTCTCCACAATCGTCGTCGCTGTCGCACACCCACGTTCTCTGGATACATCGCTTGTTTGCGCACGTAAACTCGTCAGATCGACAAGTGTCGTCTGGAGAAAACGCGTTTTATGTACACGCAAGAAATGGAATAAACAAATAAACAAGGTAAAAACGATCTACGACAAAGGTGATACGACAAACTTGTTTTCAGCGAACCACTCGTATTTTAACACGGATACAAAGTTTAACGCGACGATCTATGAAAGAAACGTCTTTAACGTTATTCTTCGACATATTTACCGCTATTTATAATATTTAACGTATCTGTCATTCTCTTTAGAATTTCGAAATATTTCTTCTAACTCGATCTCCTCGGATGAATTACCGAATATTCGATCGAATAGCCTTCGCGATTTTAAAGGATATCGCTTGGTTTTCGCGAAAGGAAGCCAACCGGTGTTTCGCTGAAGAATCCAAATAACGCGCTTCTTGCGTCTATCGTTCATGCGTACGTTTATAGCGTCGCACAAAAATCTTAGACCATCCACGTTACTAGTTTCAACGCATTTTGGCAAACCCTCTCCGCGTGCCACGAAAAATAACAGACACGAGTGTGTTCGCAAAGGAAACGACGCTACCGTCGCACCGAATATTTTAAAAGCTCGATCAATAACAAACTGACCGTCGATTCTCGAGTTTAACGTATAGCAAAGATTTGGCACGTGGTCTGAGACTTTCACGCGGTACGTTTAACGTTTAAACAGGACGCACAACGTCGAAGAAACAAGGAGAAAAAAAAACGGGGGAAAAGAGAAGAAGCGGCAAACATCGCTTAAACGCGTGGAAATACATATATGCGACGTATCTAGCCAATATCCACGATGCTAAGAACATGGCGCGTGAACATGGATTTTTCGTTCGTACACGAGTCACCCGACGAAAACGAAATTCGAAGCGTAAAAGACCATCGTAAGAATCAAGAACTTTGGTTACTCGAATTAAATCTATGTTTTATTCCGCTTTTTTACGGCAAACACGCCCCCCGCCCGCCGTGTCGCGAACGCTACGACGTTTAAATTATGCAAGAAGCTATTTGCACTTTCGAGAGGATGTAGCGGAAGGAATAAGTTTCTCGGCATAGTCGCGTAATTAAACGGGATAATTAACCGGTCCTTAATCAACGACAGACGCATACCGCTGCTACGACGTTACTTAACATTAAGTGCACGACATAACAGGTAGAAACTACTAGGTTGTTCGTGTACGAGCTTAGAAATCAGGGGCCGAATCGTTCGTTACCCTCGTAGACGAGTTTTATCCGTCTGGATGAAATGGCACGAACGCTACGAACGAAAAATCACAAACGTTCCGTGACCAATGTGCTCGCGTAACGTCGATTCTCGCTGAAACAAAGGACGCGTTTAATTGTCTACGATGACACTCGTGCGTACGATCGAACGAAACTTCGTTTCCAACCCTTTGCAGTTGTTACGTGGAATTTCTTCTTCTCGATACGATTATCGATTTATCGCGAAGCTTTTTTCCTACTTAAGTGGCAAGCTGACTATCGTAAATCACGTTGGAGGGAAAAAAAAACGGTATTAACTCGCAGATATTTATTCCAACGAATAACGACTATGTAGTTTACCGAGACTTATGCATATTTATAATTTTAGAAAAACAAGCAGAAAGTTGCTTCGCGTAATCGTTATAGCGAGTATTCTGTTTTCGATTATATTTCGCTGTATATTCCAGGAATTGCAGGTCTTTTATTTGAACATTTTGATAAAATTATCGAACGTGTCGATGTTATACGGGACAGGCAAGGGTATACGGAAATAACGCGATCAAAACTTAAACGCTTGTGACACGTTGAAATTGAAAAATCCGAATCAAGCGTATAGAACATTTACGTGGGACGTCCGAGATTTTTTCCCACCGGATAGCGGTATCGGTATATTCTACGACTAAGCAAAAAGAGCATAGAAGCTAATAAACGCCGAATTAAAAAGTTAGGGCAAAAATATAAAACAAGAACGGATTGGTTATTCGATCGATGAGACGTAGAAATGTTGCATCGTTTGAAAAATGCGTATCGTTTTTCATCTTTATCGATACTACGTACACATACTACGTACTATCGTGTATTCGATAAGACTGAAAGAGGATTATGTATTTATTACGTTACGTTATGTTATATTTCTACTAAACAACGATAAAGTATCTTTCGTAGAGTATTAAGCGTAAAAACGTTTAAACGAAAAAATCGGGATCGATTAAGGGGAAAGGTGTCGTTTTCCAACGAGATAACGTTACTTTGTGCATCGATGAAGAACAAGCGAAAGATATTGGATCTTAACTGGAACGTTCACCCCCATCCTGCTTATCAAATTATCAAATTAGCACGGATGGGCGACTCCGTGTGTCGTTGGCAAATAGTCGCTAATGACCATGGTAGGCGATGCGACTTTAATGAAATAATAATTAAAAGAGAGAAAAAAAAAAGATAAAATAGCTACGTTATTCGTCCTCGACTATCGTCTACTCTCCAAAAATTTCATCTCTGTAAAAGCTTTTTAATGGCAAGGAATCAAATACGTAGAGGCGTGAAAAAGCTATTCGAAAGAATCGATTGCTGAAAAAGGGAAAACGTTCTTCGGCGAGGCAATTACAGAGTTACTCGATAAATGGCAGGAAATCGCTGAAAGAAACGATGCGATCATTCGATAAAACGCTAATTTTGTAAAACTTTGCTGCTTTTCCAACGTAACGGAATTAGCGATTGTCGCGGCGTTTCGATTTGCACGCGTATCGTCACGAGACGATAAATCCAATCTATCCGATTACGAATCCATCTTATCGATCTAATCCATTATTTGCATTCTTTCGATTACATTCCGGTTAACGTGGTTTAAGGCGTGTACGAAAAACCAATCCATCGTCGTTTCCTATTTTCGCGTACTTTTAATCGATTAACGGATTAAGAAACTCGTATGTTCGGTAAATACGCGTGACGTACGATACGCTTTATAACGGTTCGTTTAGAGGTACGAACCATTTTAGGACACGCCTGTATTCGCAGATCGTAACTTTCTCGTTTTACCGCAACTACCGCATTTTCAATATTCTGCACACACATTTTTGCATATCGTACGAATCTTGCGTACTTCTGCAGCTTCGACTTTCGCATAAATGCATAAAAATCCGCGGTACTACTAGCAATCGCGTATCGTACGATTCTTCTACCTTTTGCAATAGCACGGAGGCATCGAAATATTCGATATCGCGTTACTATCGCGTCGCTCTGCATTCCCTCGTATTTTGCGAACGATACTTCATGCGGTAACGATCGTACGTATATAACGAAGTTTCTTTCAACGGCAAAGGGTCGAACGATAATTCAGCAAGCCACCGAAGAAGCGAAGGAAAAAACACAACAAAGAGAAGTAACTACGGATACAATAGCGTGAACATGATAACGAGACGCGAATCATCGTGACGAAGAAAATCGATCGGGCCGCTGCGGCGAAAAACTCGGCACACTCGTGAAACGTATGTATATGTAGATGTTATGTATCCGAAAAGTATAGTTCGTGCAACCTGGCCACGAAGAGTCGGTCGTCTAAAGCTTTGCCAAGGGAAACCAAGCGTTTTTCGGAAGGGAAAAGAGTTTCGCTGACAAATTTGCTCGGGCACGACTCGTGGTTACTCCACGCCGAAGGAAGTTGTATATTTACATGGGAAACACGCTTCCACGATGATATCTCGAGTTAGTTTTTTAAAATTGGACAAATCTCTGCATACGACGTATCTCGAACGATACAAGAGAAAAAGGTTTGCAAGAGGTTTACGATGAGAAAGAAGCGAACGAAAAAAATACTTTTTTTTTGATTTTTTTTTTTTTTTTTTTTTAGAATCGAATAGAATAGAACAGCGTTTGATTACCTAAGGAGATATCTCTTCTTATCTTTATATCTTATTATCGACTCGTTAACAGGGTCGTTCTTTTTTAATTAGAACTCTACTCACGGAACGAAGATTCGACGAAATCGACATTTCTCAAATTTTCCTGGTATTCTTTGGATACGCGTTTACGATCTTTTACCGTTTAACCGATTCTCCGGCAACTCGATCATACAGAGATAAATAAATATAAAATACGAGAATAAAGGGGAAAAGCTGTTAATCAGAGTGGTAGAATCGAAGAGGAAAAAGCATTATGCGTAATCCGGCAATCGTGCGGTTGCGCGCGAGAGACTAATTAGCAGAGAATGAAAACGATCCTCGTAATCGTAACAATTACATTTAGAACGTAATAAAAAAAAAACAGCAACGTTGCGGAAGTTGCGTACGTGCGACAATTATTAATTAGAGGGAAGCATGCAACATGCTGCTATTACGAAGCACGCGGTGTTCTGTATTAATCCTTAAAATACAGAAGCTAGGTAACCGCCAGCTTTCGGTTGTTTCGTTCCTCTTCTACTACGTGGACACCGGCGACTCTAACTTTTAATATCCACCCTAATAAACGCGTCGTACGAACAACACCTAACACGATATTAACAGTCCATCACGGTCCCCTAAGTCGATAATTTTATTTCTCGGTGGCCGGAGAGTTGGAAGTAGAAATTTTGAAAGACTATCTTTAGACATATATTAAAAAAAAAAAAAAAAAAATAAAGAAAAAGCTGGGAAGAGTCGACTTTGAGTTTTTGAAGGCAAAGTTTCAATTTTATTGCCTTAGTATAAAAGTAAAATAAATAATAAAAAACGAAAAAAGTTAACGAAATACGAAGCGCCAACTCTAAATTTCGAAGGCGAACCTTCAAATACATCGCGATCGGCGCAAAATAAAAATTAGAAATTTTTTAATGGTATAAAAGACGCGAAAGAAGATAGAGAAAGTCGACTTGGAGTTTCGAAGATGAAGCATCGAATTTGTCGTAATCAGAGCGAAGTCGAGTCGCGCTTTTTAGAGACGAAGTAAAAAATCGGAGCGGAACGTCTGGCTCTTTAAACTTTTTCGGAAGAAGGAAAAAGGGGCGTTTGGATTTTTACGAAATTTGCACGATACGATAGATCGAACATGGTTGCGAAACAAGACAGGTAAATACACGGCTAAATAGCGGAAAGTATCAGCGACAACGTGCTGGCGACCGAGCAAGTAAGCTAATCGCTCTACGCTTTTACTTTCGCTATAGATCTGATCCGACGTTTTATTTTGACGGATCCAAAGCGACCATATCTAAGGAATAGAATTTATTAATCACGATAAGCGTACGACACGCCTTCGAACAATTCGATAGCGCTCTTTCGTTTCCTCAAATACGAAAAAGCACAAAAACGAACAAATAGCAAAAGCCAAAAGAGAAACGACAGAGATTTTCTAAATACCCAAAAGCTGTTTGGAAAATATAAAGGGAAGGAAAAAGAACAAAAAAAAAAAAAAAAGAAAGAAGGAAAAACATGCTCGTCACAGACCTTTTTATATTTTAACCCTCGACTGACAGGGCGAAGTACGCGTTACATAACCATCGGAGCGGACCAATTTGACCTCGATTAAACAAGTTGGCCAAGTGTGCGTTTCAACTAAAATATGTAACCGTACTTATGTTAACGGCCGTTTAACTTGTTAAGAAAACTTTGAACCGTAATAAACGATTAATTTAACTTTCTCGTGCTTTATCCGCGAGCCGAACGATCGGAACGAATAGTTGGAGGCCAAAGTGGAAAATTAACACGGGCGTTTCAGAGACAGAGCGTGTTACAGTGGTAAAATCAATAACGGGGCTGTTTTAACTTGGTCGTATCGGTCGAGGGTTAAAGGGTTTAACGCGTTAATCGCCAATATCCTGCTTGATTTAAGATTATCCTTCGTACAACGGGAATCTACGGGATATCGTAGTATATACCGTGGAATTGTGTCTCTTTGATCGTGTATACACCATTTAACAGCGCAGAGCTTAGGTTCGAGCGTCGTGCGGTTTCGCGTCGCTTGCACGAGCTACCGCGAGATTACTGCTACGGCATAATTCATAGGACGACGGAACGGAAGAAGAGCGTTCGAAAAGGCATAAATGAAAAATAGCAGATCCGATAGTTTCTTTTTCGCGGCCGAGCTTTCTCTTTTGTACGGAACTCCGCGTAATCGGGAAACGTACAACAAATATTTTATCCCGATCTGGAAACGTGCCCCGAGTGGTACACCTTTCGAAAGTTCGCGCGTTTCATCGAAAAACTGACAAATACGAATTTCCTACTGATTTATGCAAAGCCGACCCGGTTCGACTCTGCCCCGCTGGAAAACATTTAATAATTCATTGTTTAGCCAGGCGAATACAGCATTAGCGCATTGAAAATGCATGAAGTTAGAAACACGTATAGATCGCGGCGAACGGATCGGGACAACAATTGCGTTCTAGTACCGAATCTTCTAAACACGACCAACCGAATTCCGATCGAGACGTTCACCGATGAACCTTCTCCAATGGAGAAAGCTTACACGGGATTTTAGATTAAATCTTACGAGTTGACCGCGGATTTTTAACCATTTATTTACGATCTTAAAACGCAAATATCAAAAAACTATACGATACATATGCAGCGGATAAGACGATCTCTTACCGAGACTGTACTATCGAAACGATATTTTCCAAGATATGAATTTGCATAAAAATCAACGGTCTATTAGTAAGGAATCGTTTGATCAATTCTATCGCGAATTATGCCGTATTTACTAGCAAATTTATACGCGAGAATGTCGCGTGAATAACGAAGGAAAGCTCGAAGAACAAACACATTCTCGCAACGAACGATTTTACAATTGTAAGTGAAGATGTTAATTCTTTGCACTGCCGGGCCACGATTACGATAAATTAAACATCGTTAAACCTAAACTCTGCACTTTTCAAGACTTTGCTTTTCGAAAGTTCGATCCGTCTTTCTGTAACACATTTAGCAAAGTAAAGATGATATTTTCTATTCGTTTTCTTATCGTTTTACTTACGTTTCTTCTAATTAATACGAATTTTTAAAACTACCGAGTCTATCTAGCAAGAAACGACGGAGAATATCAAAGAGGACAGATACATTCAACTTTACGTTATCCTTTCGTAACGGATTTACGCTGACCGTCGCTGAAATTTAAAGATTACGATAATGCGAAGCAGCACGGTAATTCTTATTACGACGTATGTACTTTCTAATTCAAAATTTCACTGCAAAGTGAGAAAAATCGATGTACGAACTTTCTTTATCAGGGAAACAAACGTATTTCGTTAAAACGTCGAAGTAATAACGTAACATTACGTAATAATAATACGACATTATGTAAACAAAGTAAAACTAGCTACTTAATATTGTTCGAAGGTTAATTGATTTACATATTTGATGGTTGATTATCGAAGTTAGCTAAACGTAGTTTGCACCGGTAACGAAATAAAACGAATGCAAATTCACGTATTAATGTAGTCGCGGTGAATAAAATACGGAAACAGAATTGATTTCAGAGAGTGACACGACGGCTAAACGAATTTATCTTTTCACGACCGACGATATTTCGATACCATCGAAATAAAACGTTCCCTATTCTTCGCAAATATTCCTACCTTATTGGGCGATAAACCGGAATTCGATATGCGTTCGTCGAACAAAAAATGTCCCATTCATCCTCGCTTCCCTGTTTCGTTAATTCTCGCGTACTTCCCATTGCGTATATACGCGATACTACACAACTACTTCGACAAGTTACTTTAACCGATTGAACGATATTTATCGTCGGTAAAACCGTCCTTGAATCGAAATAAGAAAAGAAAAAAAAGAAAAAAGCATAACAATCGAAAACGCCGTAACGCGTAAAAACAGAATGTATCGAAGATCGAAACCAAAATTCGGTCTTGTAAGAATTAACACGCCGACTCTTGCTTGTACGTGACGTACGTATCGATCGATAGACCAGATATATCGGTAATATAATAGGTAGCTCGTATCGACGGAATTCGGAACGACGTTACTTATTCGATTAAAATGCTGCAACGAATACCAAAATTTTCATTCCCGTACCGCAACCACAGAAGATATCCGCACATATCGCGATCCTTTGACGGAACGTTTCGTCGTTAGATTCTATATTTCGTGTTCGTAGTTAACATACTGGAATCTATCAGGTAAGGCGTAAATGCTACACGACGGATACAACGACGCGCAACTACCTTTTATAGCCACTACGGCATTCGTGACGAGAGTAATGCCACGACCACGGTCGATCTACAGGTAGCGAAGGACGGCGTCGATTCGATCTTTCGAACTTTCGTTTTCTTGCTTATCTTTTAAGCTCGTCTGCGAAAGGAATCGTTAAACGGACGTAAAGTAAGATGTATAAGCACCTGAAATCGAAGCACGCAATTGGCGATGAACGTGCGCGGATATGAGAGAAAGCAAATGTTACGTGAAGAAGCGTAAGCGTAAAATAGAGTGTCCGTGCAGAATCTTACTGCACTCAGCCTCGTCCGAACCGTCCGAACAGTCTGAATGGCCGTCGCACATCCACGCGAGTGCCACGCACTCGCCGTTCCCCGAGTGACACGTGAACTGATCCGCCGTACAATTCTTCATCCCTACAAGATGACGATCGATTGGACCGTGATTTTCATTCGTGACAAGGTGCCAGCCACACGGCACCGCACTCACGGCCAGAGATCCCGTTTCGCTCTCGCGCGAGTGCACAATGCCATTCGACAAGCTCTATTTTCGTCGAGTGCGAGGAGAGCCGTCTCGAGAAACCACGAATCGCATCCCCAGGGTCAACTGCGTTTCGCGAAAAATTTATACTCACCGTCGCTTTGTCCAACGCTTAAGGAACGTCGTCTGCGAGAAATTTCTTTCCTTTTTTATTTACTTTCGTCCCTTCTATCCTCTCCTGTCGCGCAAAGTTTCTCAATTTAAACCGGTCTTAATTTAATTAACCACGTCGAAACGCCGTTACGCCGGTGGAAATTTGTCGTTGAGTTATTCTTTACAGTTTCTACGCTTCGTTCTTATTATTCGTCTTGTTTCGCTCGCCGCTTCCACCGACTCGCTTATAATCGACAATTTGTTCAGTATCAAACGCGTTAACGGATTTAAGCTCGGGTCTTGTTGCGAGATGATGTCAGTGGCCGGAGCTTCGATGGTCGACCGTCTATTTTCGACCTAACGTTGTTTTAGTTTCATTGCATTTTCGGACGAACAGCGAGAATTTAATGGCACGCGAGAAATTATATCGTTCGAACGTTAAGCTGTAACGGAAGGACATACGCAGTCGATAAGCTTTACAACGTTTTTACGATCGTCGAAGGATTCTAACGAATTTCTTTTCGTTTCGTATCTTACGTCGTAAGCCACGATGCGAATACAGATAACAACGGATTAGCAATAAAATAGAAAACTGGGAAGAAAAACTCGTTTCACCGCGAATCTGTACTCGATAGAAATATCGTATCGAAGATACGTAAACGAGAAACTTTAACTAGTCTGTAAATACAAGAAACCGTCTTTCGATATAAGACAAATTTCGGATATCTCTATCGATACGCGTGTCTTCTCTATTTCGTATCGCGAGCATTCGTTTCGCGAGTTCGTAAACGTCGAGAGAACGAAGGTAAGGCTGCTGTTCGAGGGATCGTTGGTCTACAGTTTCGGCTGATGTTTTCCTTATGCAACTACCTGCGCGCGTACAAGCTTCAAAATTATCGCTGAAAGATACGCGTGGCTAACGCGTAATCCAGTAAAGCTTATTAATGGATGATCTAAGACGCGGTTCTGAGAAAGTTACAGCCAAAGTGCACCGACTTATTTCAATAAGCTTAGCTCTCAGCTTTGTACCTGTTTAGCATTAACAAAGTGAATACACGAACGGTGTAGAATTAGCTGTACGATACCCGGTTGTAAATTTTAACCAACGAGGAAAAACTACTTTAGGCGCGGTATGGAAGAGATACGCGAAACGCGAAACATACGTAACGCACGAAAATATTAAAATAAACGAAGAATATATAACGCGAATGGATCTACGGATAAACCATTTGCTTTTAGCACGTGCCGATCGATTTATTTAAACAATCGTTGAAAGGATAAAAAGGACGGTATCGGTTTATATAATAGGTAGAGGAATCAACGTAACGAATAAACGACGGTTACTGGAAAATGAATAATCGTTGGACAACGATAGGTCGAAACGAGCGGCAAAACCTTCGAATAATCGGTGCGCGAGAAAACGATATTCGGCGAAGAACAAAAAGATTTTTAAATTTCAAATATTTAACTTTTCCTCCTTTGGTTTAAACGAACTGTACGATTAAACGCGATTTGTTTGTGCTTGTGCATTGCGTTTATGCATTTACGAAAAGTTTCGACAGATAGAACGCGCGTAATATACGAAAATATACAAAGCGATAAAAGGACAAAACTAATAATTACGCCTGACCAAAATTATTTAGACCAAGATATCGTTCTTATACCGTAGCTTGTTCAACTTTAATTATAGCTGATCGTAACGTCGCCGGAAGGATTTCCTTTGATTCGTATTTAGAATCAAATACTAGAATTTAGAATCAAAATTCTAAATACGAATCAAAGGAAATCCTTCCGACGCAGATCAACCGACCATTGAGAAACTCAACGGGGATGGAATCGAAGCGACGTCGAAATTTTGCCGTTTTATCGAGCTTATCGTCGGCCATCTCGTCGGAACACGCGGTAGCATTTAAAGAGAAAAAAAGGAAAGAATGAAAATTTGGCAAAACGTTCGCGGAATTTCAAACTCTATATATTTACTTTGCCTTGGCAATTTATCTCTTTCCGGTGGTCGAGTCGCGGTTTCGCTTTGATGGGAAACGAATTCAACGGTCGAGGGATGCAATTTGCGATTCCAAGACCTTACTACTCCAAGACCCTTTCGCTCTTTTATTCCACCGTGGATAATCCCCGTCTGTCGCTTATGTTCCGTAGTTTTCCCTTAATTTTTTTTTCCTTTCCTCTTTTATTGCTCTCTCTTTTTCATTTCGCTTCTCCTTGGCTCCTTCCTGGCTCGTTCCAGCGATCAACCTACGACTTATTGACAACTTACTGCGGCAATTTTTCTCGTCCAACCCATCGCTGCAGTCGTGCTGAAGATCGCACAGCCAGGTTTTCGGTATGCACCTCCCAGGGCTGCACTCGAACTCCGTTTCGCTGCACTGTTTCGACCCTTTCGATCGCAATCGTTTTATCATTTTTCATTCTCGCAACCATTCTTTCGCACGACTAGTCGCCGTGCGCGCGCGAACAGAAGCGAACAAAAGCGAGACGAACCTCGCCAACGATTTATCAGCACACCAATTTATTAGTCGCGATATTAAACTCGGATCGAGCGAACCTGTTTCCATCTCGCGTTACAACTTTTTGAGAAGGATAAGGATTTTCTCTCTTTTCTCTACTTTTCTTCTTTTTCTTTCGTTCTTTCTTCCTTTCTTTTTTTTCCTTTTTTTTTCTTTTTTAATCGTAGGAACGAACGTCGGTTCGCGGGTAGGTTTTTACATATCAAATTAAAAGTCCAACGATAGAAAATCTTCCTTTGACGATTTTAGCGTCTTTCTGACGCAAAATTAAATTTGTTTTCAGTTATTTATTTATCGTCATTTAGATACGTACGTGATCTTTTCAAAAGGCGAAAAAATGCTAGACAGGACCGTTTTAATCAAGGAAGATAGAACATCGCTCGGATATCCTATCCCTCGGATCCTCTCTTATTAACCGACAAACGACTTTCTCTTGACTCTTTTAACGATTCGCACTATAGAGGGAGAAATATCGATGGCATATCTATTCGCGCGTGTTTCCTATTTTCGATAGAAAACCGCCGATGCTTTTTTCGTGAGAATCGATGTTTCCGATATTTTTATTCCGCGAGCGTGGCTGACTTCTGGTACACGATACTAAGAAACTTGAAAGAAACAGCGAAGCGTTACATCGACGTATTTTTTCCTTATAAATTGCGTCGTGTTTCCATATAAACTCGTATCGTGTCCCTCCCTTTTATTACTTCCGCAGACATTTTCCAAACGCGACGCTAGATTTCTCAAGTTTCCGGCCAGTGATACGATGTTTAAGGATCGTCGTTTTATTTCCGCGATGGCGGCGTTTTTAATATATGTCGAATACTTTAAATAATTTTCACTGTTATTACTTGATACTACATTTACCATACGTGATATTACATATACCATATAAATAATTGCACAAAGGGCGTAGCGAAAGGAATAGCGGACAACGAAGAAGAATTCAACGGTAGCCACTGTACGCGCGACTTTATCAAAGAATTTGTAAAGTAACTTTTCATTTCATAGTATTAGCCTAGAAATCCTTGGCGGCTCTTTAACGGATAGCTTTTGGAAAAGGATAAGCTAACGAGAACAATGACTTTAAATATTCGAACATTTAGGCAAATTCGTTACTTCCGTTTTTCTATGTCGCGAGTTTTTCAATAATGTCACGCGTGGAATAATATCGTCCAAGTAGCTTCATTTTGTAAAAAAAGGAATATCTCGCGGTATTTTAAAGATGAAAAGTAAACGTAGCGATATTACCGCCTTATATAAAATATGAAAAACACACGGAGAAAAATATGATAAGTCCGTTCTTGTTGATTTCCTGACATTTACGTCGCTCGGTGGTTAAAGAGTGAAAAAGGGGAAACTCGTCTAAACTGTTTGCCCGACGAAAACATACGTACGTGTACGCTTCTTTCTGGCCGGTCTTATAGCCATCGGTTTCTTCGGCGCAAAACCGGTATGAAAGAAAAGAGGGAAGAAGCTGCGATCGGTACGATTTAAATATGCGCACGAAAGATCGCATAAAAGAAAATCAGATCCGCTTAGCCGGCACTCGGGAACTGATTAAACTCTAGCAAACCGTTAGATATGGGATATTACAGGTTGTTTAACTTTTTAGCGAAGCTGTTAATTCTAGAACAACGAGCCGCGCAACTTTCTTCTTTGCCCCGAGTACAAGAGTACTCGATAAAGACGGTCTGTGAAACGCGGCGAAAAGGTATTGAGACTATTTGACTTAACGCAGGCTGGCCGTATTAATTTGTCAGTGGTGGTGTTTCGAAAAGCGACGGAAAATAATTCAACGAATATATTTTAAGCCATAAAGATAAAAAGATCTAGACGATGCTACACGTCCGACGATGACTGATATACGAGAGAATAGAAGTTTCGATCATAACGGTCGATTTCTTTCGTTTCGACAAGAACACGATCAAGCTGATATCACGCTATAAGGGCAGGCGCGATAAAAATCTAATTGCCATTTATTATCCGTTTTCGTGGTTGTTGGAAATTCTTCGATAGAAATTACTTGCACGGTAACGAGAGAGCAGTCGGAGAGGCCCTTTATTATTGTCGCGGACTTGTTCGCGGTGCAACGCAATTTTTCACGTCGCTAGTTATCACGTTATATGTCTTCCGCTGTCGCAAAATCGATACGGTTCCCCGTGCAATTTCAAAGCGAGAGAAATGCGACATCGTTAGCAGATTACAAGCGATGCCGAACGCGGTCGACCGATATGTTTGCCGGATGCGTGCCGGAGGAGAAGTCGGTTCGCCCAAATATTCGTTAGCCTTTGACCCGTCGCGTTATCGATGCAACATCATTTGCAATTTTGTGCATCGATCACGCGAATGCTCGCGTTAATCGTTAGCCGATTCTAACGAGCGTTTTATCGTAGTTACTGTAATTATACGAATTATATATGATTTTCAATCGTTATATTCCAATATAGGTGATAATTTTTAATGAATTTTTATAAGAACAACGAATCGTAAATTTTATGTGAAGATGACGACAAATCCGGATATCGAACATCGATTAGGTAGCGAAAAAAGATCGTGCGGCTTTTTCGTTGACAACGATAAAATATCGAATCATAACAAACGTATAAACTCGAATTCAAGAAGAGATTGATACGTTATTTTTGTTCTATTAAGCGTAGTTACATGCGCGCATTAACCGTAAATAACGTAGATACGTACGCTATGTTTCGAGATTTGAGAGAATATTAAAGGAATATCCATCGTCCTGTTGCGTGTTTCGTACGGCTTAAGATTTGGAAAACTAAAGCGATACTTTACTTTGATCGAACATAGAAGGTATTTTATTTTCAAATCGAAACAATTTCTCGTTTATAACAGCTAGCGACAAATTCAAATTTATTACCCATCGAGTATACCCGCGTATGAGAATCGATCCAAAGATTGAATCCAGAATTAAAAATTCGAAAGCTAAATTTCAAAGGGATATCCATTTTTGATCGCAGGTAGAAAATATCCCGTTTTCCAACTATAGAAATCTCTCGCCTGTAACAGGTTCGAGTCACGAGTATTTTTACACGCTCTCGCTCATAAATGCAAACGATCGTCTTTAAGTTTATTCGTAATTCAAAAACGTCTCCAATCGAAGAAGGAAATCCGCGTCCAAACTCTTTGGATTTTTAAACTAAATACACCAAAGCTAACTAACTAAAAAACTAAAGTATTTCGACGTTTCTTCTCAAACGTTGTATGCGCGATCCAGAATATCGTATTTAGCAACTTTGTGTTTTCTTAATCAACGCTAATAAAAATCAACGGTACAAACCGGAACAACAGACCTTCGAGAACAAAAAGGCTCGCAGTTTAGCGGAGAAAAAGCAACGTGCCGACCGATGTAATTAATCTTCCATAATTCGCGTCGTTATGTAACACGACCAGGATTTCTTTTTCAACGACCTACATACGCTCCGTGCGATCCGATTTTTGCCGATATTTTTCCGATTAAAGGAACACCACGTGGGCAGACGGTAGTTTCGCGCAAACATTTTGCACGCGCCGCTAATTCCCTATATTCTCGATTAATCGTCTCATACGCGAATAACTCGAGCAACCTGGCGATCCTCTCCTCCCTCCTTCGTTTATTTTCGCTATTACCCATTTTGTATTTCTTTTTAATTTTTACGAGAACAAAAAGGCTCGCAGTTTAGCGGAGAAAAAGCAACGTGCCGACCGATGTAATTAATCTTCCATAATTCGCGTCGTTATGTAACACGACCAGGATTTCTTTTTCAACGACCTACATACGCTCCGTGCGATCCGATTTTTGCCGATATTTTTCCGATTAAAGGAACACCACGTGGGCAGACGGTAGTTTCGCGCAAACATTTTGCACGCGCCGCTAATTCCCTATATTCTCGATTAATCGTCTCATACGCGAATAACTCGAGCAACCTGGCGATCCTCTCCTCCCTCCTTCGTTTATTTTCGCTATTACCCATTTTGTATTTCTTTTTAATTTTTATCTACTTTTCCCCCCTTTCTTCCTTTTTTTTTTTTTTTTTTTTTTTTCTATGGACCTGCATATCGTATCGTCTCACCGCTGCAGCAGCTCCTCCCGCTCTTTCCGCTTTGATTTCCGTCTTTTATCGGTCTCTACGTTTAATTGGCTCTGCGATATTGAAACTGTAGAACGATAGGAAGGGGGTCCGCGTCACGGACCGGGCAATTAATATTAAAACCGTACTGTTGCCGCGTAATAATGAATAACCACCGGGATCCTGGATCGGTAGGGAAAATGGAAACCGATTAATCGATTTCATCGCCACTCGACGTCGCTGGGTATCGCTATTGATTAGACCGCTCGAGAAACATTCGAGACGTTTGCTCTGCCGCAACGAGCACGAGTTATGTAAATCGAACGAGCTAAGGTGAATGCTATAGCGTTACCGTTTGCAAATACGTCAGGCCAAGAGGTCGGATAACGAGCTATGAAAAATTATATCTTAGCACCGATCGCTTCGACCGGTTTATCGATCCAACGAAAACGTTTATCGCGAGCCCCCGACAACGTCTGTCCCATCGAACAAGGCAACGAGAATTTGTTCGCTCGTACATATAGAACGCCATGTATACGGAATATTTCGTTTGTTTTACGTTTTTCCGATTGTTTTTCTTTTCCCGAGTGTGCTGGAAAACCCCGTTCAGCCGGTTAACCGAATTTTGTTTGCCGTGCTCGGAAACTCTTTCATTCACAAAAATAGCAATTAACAAAAGCGTATATGTACCGGGTAGATCGGTTTTAATTTTTTGCGAATTTGTAAATACGCGGCGTTACGTTTCTCTCCCCTTTCCTTTTTTCTAGCGTTTCGTAAGCGATATCGCAACGTCGAATAAATTATTACGCCGGAGATATGCATAATAGTCGACTCTGTATTATTTTCAATTAACAGATCGATTAATAGATCGCTGTTTTTTCTTCTTTTCATTTTTTTTTTTTTTTTTTTTTTTTTTTTTTTTTTTTTTTTTTTTGGAGGGAGTGGTATTGCAGCGAATAAATTATTAGCGATTAGTACGTCTCCCAGTTGACGGTGTAATTGGCGCAAAAAGCAAAAATTGTCGAAAGCGGGTATCGATTAAATTTGTTTTAACTTTTGCAACTGCAAACATTTTTTTTTTGTCTCTTTTTTTTCTTTCTTTTTTATTTTAATTGGAGCAATGCGTTAATAAGTACACCGGTGTGCATCGGTATGCACGATGAAAATATGGACGATTTGGGCGAGAAATTAACTCTCGTCTTTCCTAGTTAACGGATTAATTGACACGGAAGTAAATTTAATTTCGATGTCGAGTTAATTAACGCGTTATCTGTTCGATCGCCTATTGATGCCGATAATGAATGTTTTAACAAACGCCGAAGACACGGTCGATGCATATTTTCGTATTATAGAGCATTTCGCGAGCTCTCGTGTTTCAAGATAACAATTACATACGCAAAATTACCGAATCGCTTTTGTCGTTCCGGTATTATTAGATTTGGAAAATCATCGTCGCAATTATTTTCATCTCGCGCGCGTTTTATTTACGAAGTAAACGATCTAAATTGATCAAACATCGACGCTCCGAATTTCTGTGAAAATCGCAACCTTTGCTAAAAAGAGGAAATGAGAAACAAAGACAAAGAGAAGAAAAAGAGAAAAAACAGGAAACCATTATCATAATGCGCGCTTTATGGCTCGAGTCACGTTCGATTTAATTGCTTTATATCGGATAAACTACTTTCACGCTGTTACACTCTTATTCGAGTATTTATTTCAAAATCAAAGCCGTACCAAAATAAACAGGAAATATAGATTTTAATACAACTAAATAGAACGTCGACTTTAGCGCGACAAAGGAAAAATTTCATTTTATTATTCACCGTGGCTACAAAAGATATTCGTTGCTTTTGTCGTTTTATTACTACGTTCTACGTTTCGTTTTCGTATCAAGTTTTCGTCACGCGGAAGAACTACCGGATAACGCGAAATTCAACGTACGTACTCGAACGAGAACGAAGAACAAAGTAGAAGGTGTAGCAAACAAACGATACAAAGAGCATTTTAACGGAAATAAATATACTTTACGCGCGTGTATAGTACCAAAATGGAAAGCGAGAAAAGAAGACGGAGCGTGGAGTTTGGCACGCCAAAGGAAAACTATCGTTCGACCATCCGTGTCTCTGGATTTAAAAAAAATAGGAATGCGCGTGAAAGTAGAAATACCGAGAATAGACGACAGGAATGCGAAGGAAAATGCAATCTTGAGACAGGGCGTATCGCTGCTTGGTATCGATAGCGGCGCGATCTAAAAAACCTACGTTTCGTAGAACGACGTTAAAGAAACGTTTGCGAGTGGTTTCAACGACATTACGGGGCTGGCTCGACGCACGACATGCCACTATTCGCGGAAGCGGTGCAACCTTCCGCTCGTAGCATGCACGAAACAAGCGAAGCAGGTGTCGCTGTAACGCTAAGATCGGATCGATAGCGGCATGACCAACGATATCGACGTTACAACTGTATCGTCCACGTAAAACCGATAGAATCGTACATATATAAATGGACATTCTATTCGAATTTGTCGAATCACGCCAAACGTAGACACGCGTCTCCGGATATGTAGCTAAGCGGCAAGCTGTTTATTCCGCACGCAAAGGAAAACACGCGAGTCGTCGTCGTGAATCCGAGCTGCAGTCTACGCACACATTGGAATGTCATTATCAAACTATTCCATTAACCACGACGACGACCGCGTGGCGTACAAAGCAAAACCGTACGACGAATAGGAATTTACCCGATTGATCTGTACGGCACGCATCTAGGTCACGCTATCGAGCGTATCGATAGGCGAAACAACGTCAATACCGAACTATTTAATTACAACGATAAAACCGCGTTTGTCATTTAAGCCATGGGTCAAAGGGTTCGCCGATTATGATATTCTCTCTCCTTCTCTCTCTCTCTTTCTCTCTCTCTCTCTCTCTCTCTGCGGTGCTGTACCCGTGATCGGTTTTGATCGCAAATCAACCGCGTACACTCTTTCGATTTCCGTGTCAAGATCGCCGCGTAATTCGCCAGCGTAAATTCAGAACTTTGGAATGTCCAATAACTCTCTGTAAATTCCAACTATCCGAGGTTCGAACGCGCGCGAACAACGGACAGCTAGACACAAAAGAGCCGAATGAAAGGTACCGCTGTCACGCTTGATTATGGATCGGCTACTTGTTGAACTATCCGCTCTCGTCGAAATCATCGCCCACGCGTATATACATGTCTAATATAGAGTGGCTCGCGCGAGTATTCGAACGTTTGCAGGAACGTTTCGCGAACATATTTATCATCGCTACGATTCGAAAGGTGGTTCGTTCGGCATTAACCTTAGCAGCTACGATTTAAAATCGTGCATTACGATTCGTTATTCGCTCTTTCCCGTTGTACTCGAACGTACGTACGGGATCCGAGAATCTCGTTGTCAGAAATTTTTCGAAATACAGCGAATATCCAGCTGATAAAAAAAAGGGGGAGAGAAAAAAAACCACCTGCTCCGCGTATCACGTAGCAATGTTTGTACAACGTTGAACGGTACAGTGTTCGTTAAAAATTTGTCAAAGATAACGTTATATATCACAATGTTATAACGTTACAAGTAGTTTACCGAGCATGAACCAGGTAGAATAAAACGTGCAAGGCTGCTAGAACCGCCAAGAGTTAACCCTTTCGATATGAATTCTTTCTTACGCTGTATATCAACATCGCCGGATGGAACTTTTACCATACGACGTTCTATTACGGTCGAACAGTGATGCATAGTCCATTCACCGGACTTGATAATCCACGCGATGAAACACGTCGACGCTCTATCTTTTTATCTCTTTATAAGAATAAAGAAAATGTAATAAGATCGCGAATAAAATAAAGCCTGAGACGTTAATCGATCGAACTTAAAAAAGAGACATTCGATTTGTACTTGCGTTAAGAGGAGGAAGAAGAAGAAGAAGAAAAAAGAAAGAAAACGACTACAGAGTGCGTTGAACGTACATAGTTCGCAGCAATGAAATTTCCAATGCATATACACAAATGTATTCATAGAGCAAGAGAATGGATTTCGTTTAGCGCATATAGGCGTTGATAAAATCGAAGGAGTTAATATAGATCACGCGCGTGTTTCTCGTTTCACGTCGTTATAGAGCCAAAAAGCGTATTTCGTTGCTATCGCTAATAACTACGTACCGCGTAGTTGCCTAGTTAGAGATAGAAAAAACCAAATTTTTTTTATACGCGACAAAAAAAAAGCCAACGCTAGATTTTCCTATTCTTATCGCGTCGCTGTTGATCGCAGATCAGCTACTCGTTGACCTCGTAATAAAATAAAATCGTCGAGCGTCACTGGAGGATAAAATAACGTGGAACCCGCATTAATTTTCCATAAATCTGAAGTGCATACACCGCGTACGCATTGATCGCCGTGTTAAGCACGCTCTATGATCGATTTTTCTCCTCTCTTTCTCTATTTCTCTTTTTTTTCTTCCTTTCTTTTTTTTTCGAATGAAAAAAGCATCGAAAAGGTTTTCATTACGTAGGTAACTTGATTATAGATCAGCCACCATACTGGACGTCCTTCGTGGATCAAAATCACCGTGCAATTTCACAGTTTTTCACGATAAATTTAGAATTTAAAATACCCGCTAATTCTCTCGCAGATACGAAACATGCTACGTTCACCGTCGCACGCGTTCCTCCATAGGACTATCCAGGCTACTTTTTTCATCTTTTTTTTTTCCTGTTTTCGGATATCCCTCTTTTTTTCGTATTTTACTCTGCGTTCAGAGTTCAACGAGCTTCCATCGATATTTCTCCGTGCGATGGCGAGAAGAGCAGTCGAAAATATTCGCCTGCAAAAGCGTTTCAAAACTAACGGTAGCTTTCGTTCGTGCGTCAATCCGCTTCACCTGCGCGAAACCGGTCCGAAAAGTTGCACTTTCACATACCTGCTTTCGCGGCGAGGGAATCGCGTTTCAAGGGCCGACCGAAGGGCCACGTTTCGGCCGCGTCTCTTTCTTCTTCCCAAAAATCAGTCGCGAGAGAACAGGCTCGCTCGTTCCCACGGCTTGTAAGACTAATTTCAATAATCGATCGATGGACAACGGACTCGTTCTGATTAATTCACGCGACCCGATCGAACGACGCGTAACAAAAGCGACCTTTGCCTTATTCGCGTTTCTCCTCAAGAGCGAAAGAATACTCCCGGCCGCGTTCCAATTCTTTTTTCAAGCAAAGTATTGGCAAGCCGGTGAAAAATACGGTACGCGTAAGAGAAAAATAGACGAGCAATTTCGAAATTCGATCGATCGTCGACCGATTCAACGTTAAAATTATCCTTGCGTTAGACGTATTCGATTACAAAGTCAGACGAAAAAACCACATATTTCGTTCCATTTTTCACCTTCCTTAATGTTCGACGAATATTAAATCGCATCGGTTAATTCGTCGTACATTTATCGTCCATTTTCCGATCTATGTGGTTCTAGCTTCTCACCTTGTGTATTAGAACACGTTATCGGTCAAAAAGCGAAACACGATCGACGTCGGTCGCTTTTCTCGCTCTCTGAATCGTTGCGAGATCAACGGAACTATAAATCGCGTTATGAGCTGGTGTGTTACGATACTCGTAATATAGAGGCATCATCGATGAAAAATTGGAAAAGAAATTGGAAAGCCGAAATTAATAGCGATAGTAGCTATCGACGAAGGATCGGATATTTTTCGATTCATTTAATAAAGTAGCGGCAAAGTACTTTAATTATCCGAGCTTTGTAACTCGTATCGTTTTACCGTGGCGGAGAAGTATCGCTTTTTAATACCAAACATCGATTTTTCACGCTCTCCGCGTGCTCGGTAAACGACCCTTCTACTTAACAGAAACAAATAAAAATCGAAAACTGCCGGTATGGTAGTGGCGCGTCTCTCTGTTTGCGATCAAGGCACGATCTAAAAAATCGAGGCTTACGCGTGCCAACCACGTTCTTTCGAAAGAGATACGCCAAAATTTCGGATCGATACCGATTAACGTATTCGCGCGTACTGTTCGAGCATCTTTATCGTTTTTAAATCGCAGATATTTCGAAATTTATATTTTCATTGGAAATTACAAGCGAAGTTACATTCTGTAACTGCTTTACGCTTTTAAACATCCTGTAAACGCATAAATATCCGCCCTATCATGCTGCGTAAACTCGATGTAAGAAGAGTTTAACGAACGTCCACCTGGCAGCGGATTCTATACTTTATAATAAAAAAATTAAAAAGCAAATTCAACTCCTGACGAAGGTAACTGCGACGCGAAACGTCGAGACATCTCTTTCGAAAGCTTACACTCGGAAGCCCTAATTTTCGTAATTGTATAACGAGTGTTGCGAAACTCTCTTTAAAATTCAAAAATGTATATTTCGTAGGAATTTCTCAAACGTTAACGCGTTTAACTCGACTCGAACGTAAGGTCGTAACAATGACCTACTTTTCCGTAATTTTCATCTGCTCGTTTCCTGTCTCACCGTTAAGAAGCAGTTCCCCAACGTTCGATCGATACTACGGACCGGTATAATTTTTCATACCCCTTCTGAAAACAAAAAGGCCGTTTTTATCGAGGTAAAACGTATCCATCGAGTAATCTATGGAGCAAACGCGCGCCAACTTTGCAACGAAATTCTGTCAAATTTTATCTCGATACGTTTGCTCGCGAAAATATTGGAACAGTCGTGGAAACCTCTTGCGAATATATTACGAGCGAGTAATACGAAACATTTTGAAACTTTGTTAACACCGTGACGAAACACCGCTATCGTCGTTACGTCGGTAGAGT
Source organism: Bombus impatiens (assembly GCF_000188095.3). Classification (NCBI taxonomy): domain Eukaryota; kingdom Metazoa; phylum Arthropoda; class Insecta; order Hymenoptera; family Apidae; genus Bombus; species Bombus impatiens. The sequence goes on along the minus strand of NT_176678.1, from coordinate 401,828 downwards.
TTGAAACACGCTTGAAAATATAGCATTCGACGCGAATAATACATCCGAAAGATCGTAAAAGTATTTAAACGGCTCGTTATACGCCTATTATACGATACGTTCAACGTGGCTGTTTACGTTGTATCCTAGCATTTTTTTAATATCGATGTTAAATAACGTCGGTGAAACTCTGACGCGTTCGTAACGGACGAATCTCTCAGCTGCGCGAATCGAAACGCAGAGAAAAACGACGATCGAGACTACGTATTATTCTGAAAAATTGACCATTACTTGGAATTTGCTGCTGCTTATAAACGAATGCGCGAGATATATCGATCCTTCGTATTTTAATTACGCGACGGATCGACGTTGGAATCCTCGACGATCTCGAGCAACGTAATCGCGAAGGTCGCGTTTCATCACGATGCCAGCGAAATTCCAAAATGTTTTACCCAACACGCGCGATATACGAAACGCAAAAATGACATTTCCAACTTTCACAGGACGTAGACGGAATTTCACGAACGGTCGTACGCGTGTAACGGAATCGTAACCGATCGTAATCGGCGGGAAGCGAGCTTGAGTAGCGTAATTGGTCGAATAGTTGTAAATAATGGTGATGGAACGACGATAGCGCGGACAATTACCAAAACGGGAAAGTAATCAGCGGTGGCGCGCACCGTTTCCCCGCATTTACATACCAGCCCATTATAATTGAATATTAATTATCGCGGATGGATATATGTCGTGGCTGGAAATGCACGAGCATGAATATTAATTCGGTATTTGCCCGACGAAATCAGAACGAGCCGTTGTTATTATTAATAACGCGATATCGCGCAACAATCTACCTCTGGAAAATAATAAAATATATATTTATACATATGAACAACATATACAAACACACAGATGCAAGATACAGCGAGATATATACGTAGCGTAAAACAGTACGATAAGAATTATATGAAACGCGCTAATCACGTCAATGCGAGATGGTTTGTCTGAATCCATGAAACAGGAACTTTTCTCTCTCTCCTCTCTCTGTCTGTCTCTCTCCCCGTCTCCCTCTTTCTCAGGGACCAACCGATATTTGAACGAAACACGCGCGCACGTGTGCCACGGTCGAAATAATTCTCTGTTTACCGATACGATTTACTTCCACAAATAATTTCGCCGTTAAACGTAACGAACCAAGTTTTCTTGCGCGCATCCAGACGCAGCTAACGTGCATGCGCTGTCGCATACATTGTACGTATGTATACTCTGGCTCAAAAGTCTCGGGACATTTGCTTTTAATATCTCGATAATTTCGATAATTTCGATAATTTCGATATTTCAAGCTGCACGCGTGTTCCAACAAAATCGTTGGCATACCGGCATCAATTCCAAATTACACGCCATTTCCCGTTACCTTCGTTGCGCGCTTTAGTTTACGCGATCTTGCGATCGGCATAGCGACCGCCCTGACACTTTTGTTCCGAGATGTACGTACAGCGGCTCGCGAAAGTATTCCGACACTTGCTACGGAAAATTTTTATGGCTATATCGCGTGCATTGTGCGAAACTGTTTGAAATTTCCTTGACATTGCAACGAGACACGACTATCGTCGTCGTGGCGGCATAAATGATTCGAAACCAATCCGAAAATATATAGAAAAATTGTCGGACGTTTCTCGTAAACGTACGCTTACTAGAATATACGACAAACATACGCAAAAGCTTGGTATACTATATACGCGGTATACAGCACGACTGGTAGCCTCGAACGTACAATTGGTGCTAAAAAAACGTGGTCTTACCGAATATCGCGGTTTCTTGATGTAACAAATAATTACGAATACTTTGGCAATCTTCGCGAAGGATATGCTCGTAACCGATATCTCGTAGCTTCGATCGTGTATACAGTTCGAGATTGGTTTCAGATTTTATCGATGTAATACGGTCGCGTCGCCTTACAGACCCAACGAGATTTTGGAATATCTTGTAAAACATATACCTAACAAATTTCTGATAGCGTTCGAATACTTTTGTCGGACACTGTACGTACGTATACATACGCGTAATATATACATTTATATATATATATATATAATATATATATATGTGTGTGTGTGTATATATATATATTTTTTTTTAGTCGGTTTCATTCGCGAACAAATGAGCTTACAACGCAACGGGGGAGACAAAATCCATTCGTATTGTTCCATTAAATACTTCGCACGGACGTGCAAGCGCGTGTACGTTGGTTGGCGTTGGGAATTAAGTACGAAAATGTAGGAATTTAAAAATTCTGGGAGCTCCACAGCTGTCCCCGGTTGCGCCTGGTTTTTAGCCTGTGCAACTCGAAACGATTTTCGTTTACCTTGGCCACGACAAAAAATATAGATATTACTACGATATAATAAATCGATAACGATTCAGGAAAATCGTAGTGACGGGCGAAGATTAAAATTGCGAATACGCGTAGAAGAGAGTTATTGGCTAGTGGAATTTGTCGAAAATAATAGACAGAGATTAACGATAACTTGCACGCTCGATGGTAATATGAAAAACGTAATAAAAAAAGGGAGCAATCTCGTGAAAAACTCTGGTCAGGGTTATCTTAAAATAAACGCTCGCGCGTTTAATTTTCATAAATAAACGTGGTCGATTGCTCGTTAAAGGTTGCAACTATTACGCGATAAATAAATGTCAGCCGTTAAGCCACATCGACGAGTCTAGCTTTCTTCGACGTTTGCGTTTCGTAAGTCTCATCGACGATTCACGATTCGCGGGATGCTGCGACTGGTACGACCGTGTTTCGGTTCGTTTCGCTTTCCGAGCGAGATCATAACGAAGAATGTTTTAAAAGAAAGACGTCGAGACTCTCGCACCTACGAAACGTTCGCGTCTTCGTCGAAAGCCCTTTGCTCGACTTTACAAACTCCACCAGCCAAGCCAAGTTCGTACTCTCGTAATTCGGAGACGGTCTACGCGAGTAATATAGCTGACTCCGGTTCGTGTAATTAATATCGCTGCAGGGTGTAGATCGTACATTCTGGAACATGGTTCCGACGTTCATCGCCGAGTATCGCGACGATATACTCGAAAGAAAGGAATTTACCATGCACGTACCGTACAGGCTATCGAGATCTCGACGACGAGAGCAAAGGGGAACTAATCCGATGGCCGATGCGAACAAGCTGCAAATTGCGAGGGAAGTTGCTTGGAAAACGGAAAAAGCAAACGCAAGTTTCGCGGAACGAATATTTTCTTTCGGATCGGCTCGACCGGCAGCGCAAAAATATTTGCTCGACGAAAAAACTATATCGATCGAGAAACCACGATATCGAGGATCGATCCAACGAGAAACGTTTAATCGGAATCGTACGGCGATCGTTCTCCGTTTACCTTCGGTATAAACGCGACCTTAATCCTCGATCCATCTACGGTCTCCGAATTTTTATATTCGATAAAGGAACGTACTTGCGACGTACGTTTTAAGGGAACTTTTATCGCGAAATTAGAGCAAGGAACCCCGGGGTATTTTCCTTGGGAGCTCGTTAACGATAAAAAATGATCGGGCGGAAAAGAAGAGAGAAGAAAAGAAGCACGGAACAAGGAGAAATATGGGAAAAATCTTTGCGCGAAAATATTCTCTTAAAACCGTCTGGAAATCTCACGATCTACACCCGGCGTCTGGAAATCCTCGCAATTCCACTGTCAGCTTGCATGGCCGCGTAATTGAAAATCATTTCGAGTCGATTTTATTCCGGCCATAACCATCGCACCGTTGCTAAAAACTAACTACGACACAGAGAGGAAATAGAATCGTTCCATCGAACGAGATAGAAGAAGGAGAAGGAGAAGGAGAAGAAGATGACGATGACGACGACGACGATGATGATAAAGAAGATGAAGAAGGAAAGAAAGAAAGAAGAGAACGTAAGTACTTACTGCAGACCGTTGGATCCTCGTCAGAGCTATCGTGACAATCATCCTCGCCATCGCAGTGCCAGGTTCCGGGTATGCACTTCTCGTTGGCGCACTTGAACTCCGAGTCGGCGCACGTGCGCGGACCTGCAAGCGCACGTTCGTAATCGTGATGATAATCGTCACCGATGGCCGATACGAGGTGCACGACGCACGCCAATCGGAGCAACAGCAACAACGGCAGCAGCGTGCACGTGCATCGCGACGCGTCGTTGAAAAGACGCATCGATGTTCCAGCGAACCGCATGCTCGCGCGAGAATGTGTGCTTTACGAGTCCCTTTTTCAGTCGTACGAAGCGTACACGAACATTCGCGTATATCCCGTGTATCACCGTGAGGAGGGGAGAGGCAGAGCGGCACGGTTCTCGACACCTTCGCAGGCGCTACTTTAATCGCTGATCCAATATAAAAGCTTTCAACGTGCAACGCTTTACGAGGCCCTTTTCTCCCCTTGCGTACGTACTGCAAGAGGTTCCGCTGTTGTACTCCGCCGCCACCTTCTCTCTCTCTCTCTCTCTCTCTCTCTCTTCTTTTTCCCCCTTTCCTCTCTTCGTTAATATCGCAACGGCAGAAAATCGTCCGTCGATCGTTTTATCGCGGCTCACGGAGTTTCAAGCGTTACGCGAAACGGCCGATAAAACGCCGTATACGCGATTACCGCGGCGGCGAAACTATGCCAGGTCGAGCCAGCGAGGCAAAAGTAGCAGATAGCACCGAAACACCGGGACCATCTATTCAGAGCATCTTTCGAGCTTCGTCGGCTTTCGTATCCCTTCGAACCGACGAAAATCCTTTTCGCCCGCCCGAAAAACCCGCACCCGCCGCTCCGCACAGATCTCTCCGAAATCACAATACTCTTATCCCCCTTCTCTCGCCTCTTTTCTACCCGGCCTGGCCACCGATTTACCGCCACCAAACCACCTTCCGGATCTCCGACCAAACAATCGTCCGTGAAACGATTTTCCAATAAATCGACTCTCTTCGGCCAGGCTCCTCCCGTCCCACGGAGGCCAAAGATTTCTCTTTTCAACTGCAAGTATCTTCCATATATATCTATATATATCTCCTTGCTCTCCTCTCGTTTTCTTATCTTTCTTTTTCCTCTGTACTCTGCACTCGGTCGAGATCACTGGACGACGGTCTGGGGAACACGGAAACGAGGAACGACGAAGGAAATAGGGATGGAAAAAGGCGCGGTTACGACGCGGTTACGACGCGGTTACGACGCGGTTACGACGCGGCTACGACGCGGTTACGACGCGGTTACGACGCGGTTACGACGCGGTTACGACGCGGCTACGACGCGGTTACGACGCGGTTACGACGCGGTTACGACGCGGTTACGACGCGGCTACGACGCGGTTACGACGCGGTTACGACGCGGTTACGACGCGGTTACGACGCGGCTACGACGCGGTTACGACGCGGTTACGACGCGGTTACGACGCGGTTACGACGCGGCTACGACGCGGTTACGACGCGGTTACGACGCGGTTACGACGCGGTTACGACGCGGCTACGACGCGGTTACGACGCGGTTACGACGCGGTTACGACGCGGTTACGACGCGGCTACGACGCGGTTACGACGCGGTTACGACGCGGTTACGACGCGGTTACGACGCGGCTACGACGCGGTTACGACGCGGTTACGACGCGGTTACGACGCGGTTACGACGCGGCTACGACGCGGTTACGACGCGGTTACGACGCGGTTACGACGCGGTTACGACGCGGCTACGACGCGGTTACGACGCGGTTACGACGCGGTTACGACGCGGTTACGACGCGGCTACGACGCGGTTACGACGCGGTTACGACGCGGTTACGACGCGGTTACGACGCGGCTACGACGCGGTTACGACGCGGTTACGACGCGGTTACGACGCGGTTACGACGCGGCTACGACGCGGTTACGACGCGGTTACGACGCGGTTACGACGCGGTTGCGACGCGAACGCCCTGATCGCTTGACGCGACAAGCAGACAAAGAGGGGGGGGAAAAAAAATAATCGACACGGTTCTCCCGACGATTCGAAGCGATTTCAAACAACGAGACCACCGCGAGAAAGACGACGATGCACTCGCGCTGACGGCTGCGGATGCTGTAAGCCAGCGACCGAGTAAAGGGGCCCCTATATATGGGCCTGAGGACAGCCACGCCGATATAGATGTAGAACGCACGCACACGAATCTGCCGCGTAGGGAGAACGAGCGACGAGCACGAGCAACCAACGAGACGCGATTATCGTCGCTTTTCGCCTGATCTAACGGAAATTCGTTACACGCGGGAAGCTGAATCGGGAAGCGTCGAGGCGGCGCGTAAGATCAAGGACTCCGACGAGACCAATTATCGCCAACCGTAACGAATAATAACGCGACGAAACTGTCACAATGGTCCACGCAATCCTGCCAGGTTACAGCGTCAGAATGGCGTTCGCGTCTCGCGGTGAGAGGGCTAATGCGTCTCGGCCTGGCGTGAACCACGCACGGTCTCCGTTTCGCAATAAAATTGTACGTAGTATAATCGTACGATCGATTGTCTGGACAAGTGGTTAGATATCGCGTTAGAAAGTTTTCAGTTTCTGTGAAATCGAAGGTTCCAGAGAGACGATACTTCGCCTGCATACCGTATCTGTCTCTATATCACGCGCAGTGCTTCGCCACACCGTTTCAACGTTTATCCTACGCAACTTTTACGTATCGTATATTCTATATATTTATGTAAACTCTACCCTCTCGAACGTATCGATCGTTATATAGGCTAATCGTCGACGTTTCGTCGATCGCTTGTCTATCGTCAAAAACCTCCGTCTAACTCAAAGTACGATCAAAGTACGTCCTTCGTTTACGTTAAAGTTAAAAGAATATATACTCGCGTAAACGTGTACGTTTGCGTTCCAAAATATTTCCCGTAAAACGCGTAATACAGACGAACGCGAGTACAGATAAATCAGAAAAAGGGGAAAAAAATACCGAGAGAAAAAGTGGAGGAACGAATCGTTATAGCGCGGAACGTATTTTCTATATGATTTACGTCAATGGTATTCGTATACGGATTTTCATTTATCGCGCGGTTTACGCCGCGAAAGAAGAGAGCGAACGTTTTGGCGATTTTTGTAGATCTTTGGTCTGGCGATCGCTTCGCTCCATCTGTCGTTTATTACTCGAATATCGCGACGAACAACGAATATTAATCCTTGATCGAGACGTTTAGAAACCACGTTGGTCAACTTCGTAGACTGAAAAATACGCTGATATTGCAAATATTCCTCTTTAATCTATTATCTATTAATAGAACTCGGCGGTTTTACGAATAAGCAAAACTCGCAGAAAAATATCAATTACTCGTAGAAAATGGAGGAAAATACACTTACTTGACGTACGTAACGTATAAAGAAATCGTACAACGACCATTGCAACAGTTGAAAGAAAAAGACGCGTTTTATCCTTATTCGACGTTTAAATTCGTCGTAGATCGGAAGGTTAGATTTACAGAGTACCTAAATACCAGTATGCCAACTTCGTATATCCTATCCTAAGTCTATTTAATACCACTTGTTAATACTCCATTCACAGTTGAACTTTATTTCCACCGAAACTCGCGTTGGTCGTATTTGAATCAAATTTTGCTGATGTTCCGCGAGCAGGAGTTAGATTCTGAAACCTTAATCTTACAGTATTTGGTTAGGCAAAAACGCAATTGCTAAATTCCTGTCGCGTTGATTCTTTTCAAAGCGCCTTCAACGACCAACGAGTTTACGGGAGAAACGACACAAATGACGAAAAGAATCGACTTGGATCTAATTTCAAGCTAGGAGATAACAAAATATCACAGTGGCTGTAAAAAGGATTCGTACGTTGATATCCTTATTCTCCACCGAAACGCGTGTTTTCATCGAGTTGCGCGTTTCCTTCTCGCGGCATACAATTTTTCTATTTATGCGAGAATAGTACCAAATGATACGAAATTTAATATACTATATTTTCTATATAACGAAACTTTTATACGTACGACTGACGCGTTTCATTTGTGAAAAATGTTTTGGATATTCTTTACGATAGGAATACGTTATATCGCTTAATCGTGCAAAAGTACAATATGTCCTCGAGTCAAACGCAAATCCACCGCGGTGGACGTTTCGCTTCGATCTCCCGTGATAGCAAACGTTTTAAACTTTGGCGCAAAAATCTGTGTAGTAGAAACAATAAAAACGCGTTATAATAGATATTCAGAAAATCTTGAAAATTGAAAACGGAATCCTCTGGATAAACGCGTATTCTATAGTTCGTTTCCTCTATTCGTCTCGTTTCGTTCTTTCTTCCTTCTTTTTTTCCAAAAAAAAAAAAAAAAAAGAAAAAAAAAGAAAAAAGCGCTCTCGTACCACGCTCCTATCGAACCCTCCGGATAACGGAGAAACATCGGCAAAGAAATATTTTCGTTGGTCGAACGAAAGTTTGATTTTCCATTTAGGCTATCGTCTGCCGACGAGAAGGGATTAATCGACCAATTATCTCGGCGATTCGAGCACGTTCGAGTATCGTTCGCGATTTCACCTTTTTTCCCGGTTGGCCAATGCTCTAGTTCAGTTTATAGTTGCGCGACATCCGAGAACGTATGGAAGTTGAATTACCTATTTAGGCTGAACCCAGATACGCCGACTTGTCGGCTAAGCTCGCGCGAGTCGCGTTTGGCCTCGAACAGAAGTGCTCGAGAGACGTGGCTAAACCAACGACCGGATGCAAAAAAAAATTCCGATATTAAAATCTGATATTAAGCTCGGGAGGAGCACGGAGAGAAACGCTTGAACGAGACACAGAGAGAGAGAGAGAGAAAGAGAGAGAGAGAGAGTTTGAAACAAACTCGAAGGGAACAAAGCGAAATGAAGTCGCAGGCGAATTTCAAGGGGCTCGTTCCGCGATTTTTCCGTTCGTTTCATTGAATTTTAAAGAGCACTGCCGTGCCACGGTTAAAATACGATCGGCTCGATGACAACACGGGACTACGATACTTTATCGTTTGCGCATTTCTGACGCCGAACATCGATAGCGAACAATCCGATTTTTTGTTTCCCGGCCATCGATCAACGTACTGGGCTATTTAAAAATACGCGGGCATAACTCTAGAGACGAATCGGACAGACGAGAAGAGGAAAGAAGGTTCCGTTCGAACGTACGAGCTTGTGGCGAGTCGAATTCATCGACTACGCCTCTTCTAAATTTTGAATAATAATTTTTCGCTAACATCGACAAAGTTACAAGTTCGATCGATCGATCGATCGTATCGATTTCACCAGCTGGAATTTTATATACGTGCTTAAAGAAATAAATACGTGCTTAAAGTTTTTGGTACGCGATACGTCGATAGATGACGTTGAATCGATCAAAGTTATTCGGTCGTCGATCGACTCGAACAAATGGAAAACAGTCTATAACGTCAGACGTTCGTTCTCTCGCGAAGAAAATTCGTCTGATCGTAGAAACATAGATTCGAATCGATCGGGATTTTTCACTTCGATTTGGAGACTAGGAAGCAACTCGCGGATTACGACAAATGACGCGATAACGGTACATGTACCAGTTAAACGACTAATTTGAAGAACATAGATACAGAGATGCGTAGAAAGCGAAGAAACGATACGAATACGAATACGCAAGTTCGTCATTTGTAAATCACGTGATAGTAGAATATAATATAGTTAGAAGGTTGTATTAGAGACAAAAATACTCGGTTGAAACAGTTTCTGCGAAGGCAGTCGAGCCACTGATGCAACGCAAAAGCAGCTTTAACTCGAAAATAAGGTCATATCAGATATACGTTTATACGAATTTTTCCTCTTATTTAAGTAGACGTAACAATTTACCCCTGAAGCTATGCCACGATACATATTTAGTCGCCACTTTTATCTGCCAATGGAACGGAAAAATCGCCGTTGCACAATCGGCGATCGGCCAGAGAGCAGATCGAACCGGAATCCAGGAAGTCGGACTGGCGCAAAAGTAACTACGTAATTGGCCACGCGTTAAATCGCATCGCATTAAGGTCCACGTGATCCGTCCACGTTTTATCGACGATACGGAGAAGCTGTTGAAACTTGCCACGACCAGGAAAAGAGAAATCGCCGAAGGAAAATTCGCTTAACCCTACTGCGACCTTCGAATCTTTTTATTTTCAGTCGCGCTTTCGTTTCCAAGAACGTTTAATCCGTCGAGACAAGCTCCAAAGTAAATAGCATCGGACCGAACATCGACAACGTTCGTCGGTATTTTTTTCAACCTCGGACAATCCGTTAACGACGGAAGAAGAGAAACGGGTGAGAATCGGACGGAAAGTCGACGAGAACGTGTACGGAGGATTCATCCGTTCGCACAGGTGGTTCTACGAGCTAAGAAGATACGCGACTTTCGATACGACGAGTGTCCGAAATTCGCCAACTCCTCGCCGTTAAATTCGCCTTACGCGGCGACCCATGAAAAAAATTAGCATTTTATTTCGCAACGTATTATCTTCGTTTCTCATCGCGTGATTCACGGCTTACCCCGTTTAACACAAAGAAATATACGATACAACGAACGTTAAACGCAAAAGCGCTGATCACGCAAAATCTAGGAAGACGCAGAATAGTACGTCGATCGTTTGTCGATCCGGCGGAAAAATACGTTTCCGCGTGCCTTCGATAAGATAACGCGAGACGAATGAACGGGGAAACACTGAAAATCGAAGATGAAGTTTGATATTTATTCTGCGACGCTTTGTTAATCTTTGCGAGAAGCAAATACGATACGAGCGAAGGTATCGGCTTGCTCCTTTTTTCTTCTACGTCTATTGAAAATTACACGATCGATGGACGTCATTTTTACGAAAATGCAATTAAAATGCTATTATCCAGTGGAATATACCGGGCAATACGAGTAATTCTCCAGTCACGATTGAAATCTGCAATAGCTATGATCCAGCGGGAAAAATAATATTTTCAATCTCGGTTGCAGCAAACATTAAATCCCTTTGTTCGTTTTAAAAGCCGACGTTTATTTTAGCGTTTTTAATGAAAATAGCGCTATTTAAACGCTTGCTTTATTTGATATTATGATTCTTTGTCGAAATATACATGTGTGTGTGTGTGTGTGTGTATATATATATAAATATATGTACAACAACTAAGTATAAAAATGTCTATTATTCTAATAAATTACTATGGCCAAGTACATCCGAAAGATATATTTGGATAGAAATAGCTTTAAAAAAATCGATCCTTCTGTATACTCGGCTGGCTGCGCATATATCACCTTAAACGGTTCGACACGCGAATAGCGAGTTTCTGCTCGTAAGAGACGTCCGCGTTCTGTCGTCGACCGCCCCATCGACTTCCTGTTTCCTCGTACGCCGCTTTTTCGCTTCGAGAGGCGCGTCGAGCATTTCTTGCACGCTCGTCCCTACCAACGCGATTTCACTTTCGAGTCATCGCGCGATCGAACGAATCTACCGTAAGTTGCCTATTGCCGCTTCCACGTCTTTTTCCTGCTGTCTTCTCCTTTATCTCGCGTCGAAAATGTACTTCGTTCGTCGAGCTTTTGTCGTCGCAGTGATGGACAAATAATGATAGAAAACGTAAGAGATTCATAATGCGATTGTCCGTTCCGTTCCTCGTCTATTCGCGTGGGACAACGCAAAGATCATTTTGTGGAATTAAACCTTTTAACGTTGTTATTTAGACATCGACGTCTGCGTCTTCGAGACGAAGCATCGACATTGGCATTTTGACGAAAATTTGACACTGACGTTTCGCTCGGAAACATGAAATATTTTCGCGGAATTTTAAAGGAAGAATCGTACACCAGAATTGTACGCGGAATACGTTTGCAAAATTTCACGCTGGAAATAGCGCCACGACGTTACGATGGTACAAATTCGCGCAGCCTGTTGTGCATAAATTTCTATACCCGTTTCCACGCATATTTCTCGAAACAACGTTTATCTTTTTTCCCCTTTTGTAAACAAATTGCCGATAAAAACACCATAGAACTATTAAACCGACGTAAAAAAAACCGATAGTCATTTTACATTCAATTATCTTTATACTTTTTAATATTTTTGCGGCTATCTGTCGTAAAACTTTTTTGATATCTCTGCGGTTTTTTTCTTCTTCTTTTTTCCTTCCTTTCTTTTTGTTCCTTTTTCGGTATATAAAAAAGATCGTATTTTCCGGGGAAAAATCGCGACTGGAATCTCGCATAACCGTTATTTCGCGAGGAAAAAAAAATAATATTTTTGTAGTCGCCTGCAACAAACATGCCGGATCTGTTGGCATATCTGAAAAATCAAATCACTTTTTCCGTTCAGTTACAAACGATACAGAATTTACACCTTACGCTGCGAGCTTCTACGGTTCCGGCGTTATTTCCCCATATTTTTTCATCAAATTTATACGATCGTTACAACATCTGTATACATATATACATATATATCGCGAACGATAAAAAGTTTAATTTAAAATTCCATTAGTTTCGTCGGGAAAAAATCTCAACGATAGATATACCTTTTACCATCCTACAGATAGCTGTATATGTCGTCCCTTAATCCCTTATAATCGCATGAGTCGATTTGGCCCGATTCGATTCGCGCACGAGGTATCTTTCCAATCGATATCAGTCCGTTATTCGACGATGCGAATATTCAAATCGAAACGTTTCCCATTAAAATCTGTTACATTCGCCCTGTCGATTGTAATTCTGTTTCGTGAAATTAGGTAAAAAATAAATTTCGTCAGATTTAAACTACGATACCTTTGGCAGACCTTGCGAGAATCTTACTCGAATGCCTTGAAAAATGCGACGATTTTTCAAAACGTAACGATCGGCTGATATCGCGATATTCGCGCGTTCGAATATCTTCGCGTTGTTCGCCACGAAACTCGACCACGATGCGCCGCAATGACTCGAAGATCGTGCATCCTCTCCAGTCCTCTCCAGTAATCGTACGACCAAACCCGGCTGATGCCACGAAGATTTCGGCCGTGCTACCGTTACTCGAAGTAATTCGGCTACCTCGTTTCGCTACGATTCGACAAATTCGTGAAATTTCGCCAAATTGTCCGAAAACGGAAAATATCGTAACGATATAAATAAATAAGCGAGACTTATTGTACCGTACGAAAGAGACGCGAACGTCTCCATCTCGAACGAGAAATCGTGCGGGCATTGAGGATTTTGCGATCGTAGGATTTTACCGAACTGTGCGACTCTGTTCGCGTAAATCTATCAAGGGTGAGGGTCGATCGTCCATACAGAGAACAAATAACAGAAAGAAAAGATTTTAGGGGGATATTTTATCCGCGATATCGTTTCGGTTAATTTATACGAAATATCGAATTCTATTCCTTAACGCGTCTCCCAACTTCTCCGAAGCACCTATCGTTTCAATACGCTTGTCGTACCTCGATAAAACGATACCTGTGTAATAAGTTACATTATTTACGTTTTCCCATAACGTTGCGTTCGCGCCATCGTTAGCCGTTGTTTCGCTGCTTGCTCCGTGATGGCAACATCGCCGTACTTTGTTTCGCTTCGCTTTCGGAAGGGCACGAACCGCAAAATTTTACGATGGACAATTTTTCAGAGAGAACCGCTTCGTCAAAAGTTAAAACGATTAACGACTTTCCACGATGAAATTGCTATAAGCGCTTACCTAAAAATACTGCTGCGTTATCGTTATTTTTTACGCATTCTAGCGAATAGCTTCTTTCGCGTAGATGCGACTTACGCAACGCGATTGCATAATAAGAGAGAGAGAGAGAGAGAGAGAGCTAGGTAGAAAAATAAGATAGAAAACGGATAAAAGTAAACTTACTTTGGACCACCGAATATCGATATTTTATAGGCATCGAATATAACGATGCGCAAAGTGTAACGGAACACGTGGGATCCGCTTCGATCGACAGCTGACGATACATTTAAACGTACTACGTACTAAACGTCGAACGCACCAAAATCGAGGATAGAAGCATTCGCAACGTAAGCGGATGCACGACAAGACGTGAACGAGTTTGCCTCGAAATGCAAAATGGTCGTTTCCAGCATCTTGCGCAGAGATTATTAAATAACGGAAAAACCGAAGAAAAACACAAAGTTTATACAAAGTCGTTCGTTGTTTTCGGGTGTAGAATCTTACACACAGATACATATATTACACTACGTTTCTTCGTCGTTCAAACGACGTCGTATCAGCGATACATTTGCTTTTAACCGCGGGCTATCGGATCTATTACGTTTAAACGCATACATTTCGATGTACGCTACAAAGAAGAGACGCTATAACGAAGATGGTTCGAGAAGCGATTCTGTTCGTTCCAGTCTGCCTTACCTACCGTACGTGAATAAGATAAAACGAAGAAACTCTGGTTAATTTCGCGACAACGTAAGGCGATACGTACAATGGTGGAAATGAGCGATGATTCCGTGTATCCGTTCGTAATCGCGTATTCTTCGGTGAACGAACAATCGGCTGCCTGATTCCAGTCAATGAAAAGCGAGGATAACGAGTTCCGTTAGTAACGGGGTCAGCCACGTCGGTATCATTTTTTTTAACCCGTTCAGCCTGCCGACTATTTATTTCCTGTCGATCGAATAAGCTCTCAATTTCGCGCAACTAATTGCTCGACTAAAGCCGCGATTACGCGAAAATAACGTTCCGAATAAGCAAGGGACTGGTTATCAAGCTGAAACGAGGGGATACGTTTTACGAAAATTCGCACACCCAACGATACTCCGATCTGATCCCGATAGCTGCGCGGAATTATCTATTCGTCGGATGCAACGTTCGATTTTCAAACATCCAGCTTTGCCCTCGTCTAATTCCCCGACGTTCCAACGGCGTTTAACCCTTAACTGCCAGAGCTCGTATCCAACGAGATCGAACCGGTCTTCTTCCCTCCAACGAGAATCGACAATTCGTATCGGTGTCGATCGATTCCTCCGATAAAGAGTAATTTATGTATCCCCGTAACCTCGTACATGTAACTGCAATTAATTTATGGAACGACCGCTCGTATTACTCGCGAAGCAAGTACGCGTAAGAGGAAACGCGTAGAACCAAATCTTTATCTAAAATACATGTCCGACGAGACTGACTATTTTCGTAAACTTGTCGTAAAATCGGAAGTCGTTCGAAGACGGAAGGCAACAATTAAATAAACGATAATAAATATACGCTATCGACGACACTGCGACGATCGTATCGCATCAGAACACTCGTCTTTTTTTTCACTTTTATCTTTTAGTCTCGATAACTAGATGGAAATACGTTATTAAAAAAGTATGAAAAAGTCGGAGGAAGGAAATAGCTCGGTAGATTCGAAGATGTAAGCTTTCGCGTCTTGATTCGACGCAAGAAGCCAGTAAAACGTGATACTCCACTAAAAAAAAAGCTGGTAACACGCTTAAGCTATAAAGTTTATGTCGATTTTCCACAAGTTATCGGTTGCTTCTTTAACGGATACTATCTTTGGCCATAGTTGAGTAAGCTATATATATTGTACATATACATACAACGTATATATAGATTCACAGAACAATCACGTGATTTAACTGGCAACAAAAATTGAAACTTTTCGATTCTAATTCTTTCTTCTCCTTTTTTTTTTTTTTTTAACCATGTGTATAAAGTTACACGGAAAGGAATAATTTCACGTTGCTTCAAGTAGATTCACGGTACGTAAAAACTGAATGTCAAACGTCCGCTCGCTCTATTACACGTTCGATTCTTAAATTACCTTATATCTCGTATGAGATGCGCGCCTTCTACGAGATATTATAGAGGAAGTTTCGATGTATTTATCGAGACATATACCGTGAAAGTTTTATTATAAATGACATTCGAAGAGTTTACGACGGTAAACTTAAAATAACCTTCGAAGCTTAGTGTATCAATAACGTGGAAAAAAGAACTATTACGGCGTTGTTCTTGGAACGATGGAGGCTTCGTTTTATACATTGCGCCATATATCGGATAATACGATACGTTAGCTAGTACTTTGGAAAAATGTAAAAAAAATCTGAAAACAAATTAGTCGTATTTACTTTCTTTCGTTTAAAATTTCACGCATAACGGATGACCGACGCTTCGTCAACTTTGAAACCTAACAGACACCGGTACGCGACCAAATTAACGATCGCTTCTGAAATAATTACAAAACGATATGTTTCTGTCGAGGAAAAAAGAGAAGAAAAGGAAGAGGAGAGGAAAAGGAAAAGAAAGTAACGAAAGTACAGCGAAGAGTCAAAATGGAAGGAAATTTTTCGATAAATAGGAAATGGGATGATAAAATACGCGCAGGTATTGATAAATCAAACGAACGTGCGAAATATTCCGGTTACATTGGTAATTGAGAGTTAAATCGAAGTGTCTGTAAGTGGCCAGGACCTGATTCGAAAGATCCATTACCGTTGAACTTGCAGAAATTCACGATGCAGAAGTAAACAAGATAAATCACCGAGAGGAAAGAAACGGTGAAAGCTGAGCGCGATGTGATTAAGCAACGAGAAAACCCCTATTAATTTTGAACCGGCTTTTTCCTCGTTCGAAGGGGGGAAAAAGAAAAAGAGAAGGAAAAAAAGGAAAAGAACGTATAAAAATATCGATACGATGGCGTAAAGTCGTTTTCTTCGTCGGACGTTCTCGTTACCTGCACGAACGTTTCTTTCTGTCCGACGAGTTGGCGTGCACGCACGAAAGCAAACGCGAGATATACGCGATTTTCGACGCGGATAGAGGTAATTTACATAGCTCCGACAGTCGTTATTACCGCGTCTGTCTCAATCTCGCGAGTCGTTGAGCGAATTTCTTTCGAGCATTCGTATCGAATTGCCAACAGTACATAACGATAATCATGGCCGTGTAATTGCGAATTCCGATTGCGTACCGCCGCCGCCGCCGTCTTGCCTGCATTTTTTCCTTTCGTAAGAGTATCGCGGCAAATGTCAACTCTATCTATCGAATAAGAAAGAAGTCGAAAAGGAAAGGAAAAGAGGATGAATAAGAAAGGGCGAAAAGAAGTAACAAGATATTCTTCCGTTATAACGAATTATTAGCAGACCGTAGCCGTCTATACAAATTTACAATTGTCTCGCGTAATTATAGCAAATTTACAAATTATTACGAGCGTGATCAAAGAAACAGAACTTGAGCAGAGATTTGTTTCGTCCGTCTGAATATCGCGACGACGGAATATTAATTTTGGCATCGATTCGCGCAGTTCGTTACCGCAGATTAGCCAAAGTGCGAGGATACTTGGGAACGATGGAGCGCGTAAAGCGACTTCTCTTCGTTCGAACCAGCGTAGAAATAAAGATGTCGAAATATCAACTTTTTCGCGCGTTTTTTAAATGCAAATCGCCTATTATCGTGCGTTTTATCCCGACGATCGCTCAACTTTTTTCCCCATCCGCGCGTCTATTCGCGTTCGAACGAAACACAACCAACGAAACGCGTATCAGATTTAATGTCGGATTTAATATCGCGCGAAACACGAGCATGGAGCTGCACGGAATGTGGAAAAATTGATTTTTAGTCGTGGAAGAATCGTCGGGCGCGCGATACCCTCGTGGAAAGAGCAAACGGTATTTCACGCATCGCGAGCGAAAAACAACGCGCAAGCATCGTCGAAAAGAAAGATTTCACGCGGATTATAAAAGCACGGAGTGTTCGTAAAAAGAGAGAGAACGAGGGGAAAAAAGAGGAAAAGAAGAGAAAAGAAAAGAAAAAAAGGCGAGAGAAGAGGAGAAGAACGAACGAACGAACGAACGAACGAATATGTGTCCGATCGATGCAGACGTTTCGCGAAATGGAAAAACCAGAACCACGGCTATTGTCGTCGAAAGAGACAATTCGAAACTCCCTGGTGACACCTTGTATAGAAGATGCAAGGGAAGAACGGATACAAACGCTCCGTCCTATAGACGGAAATGCCTTCGTTCGTCCCAGAACCGCGAGCAATTTTCGCAGGAAGAACGACTTTCGATATCGCGATATTAGCAATATACGCGTTTTATATAATCGTACGTAGAACTTTCGCGGGCAAAAAGTCGCGTCTGCGCTCTCCCGTTCGAATACAGTGGCTCGCGAAAGCGATCAAGCACTTACGACAGAACATTTTTATCGATACGTTACCTACGTTCTAACGGTAACATTGGAAAATCCAAGAACGTGTTACGAGAAGTTACGAGTCGTTTGCTCGTCTGCCGAGATCGTGGCTTATCGATGTAGCGAATGATCGACCGTTCGAATACTTTGATGGCGTTTGGTGGGAAGCGTACGCTACCGATAAACATCTCGCAACTTTCACAAACGTCTAAATCGAGTTTTATCCAAGTAATTACGATAGTCGCGAATAAAAGTTTCAATATCGTAAGTAGAAACGTATATAAATGTTGGAAGACGTTTATCGCAAACGTGCGGTTGGTGAAAAATACAGCGTACAGCGTGAACAGCAGTCTTAAACGTACGATCGGTGTCGAAGATCGTTTCGCTAAATATCGTGGCTCGTCGATATCGCGATCAATTGCTTCAAATTCGAATACTCTGTCGATCTGTGAGACGAGTACGCTTCCAATAAATGTCTGGCGACTACTGCGTACTTAAATCGTCAGATCCCTTTCAAGTTTCACCACCGTAATCGCGATAGACGTTAACAAAAGTAACATCGTAATAACGAAATTCCCGAATGTTTCGTACAACGTGTACGTAAAAAGTTTTCGAGTTACTTCGAACCACGAAACGTTTGTAATTTCACTGACGAATTTAGATCATCCGTATCTACTCAACGAGACGCAAAGGTGACTTTAGTACGAAAAAGAGACTCTCCTTTTTAACGCCGTTCCCTTTACACGAAAGGCCAATTCGTCGGGATCTTCGAGTACTTTTTCATAGCGTTCATATGGTACTTGTAAAACGCTTCGTACAAAACGGCCGGCACGACGGTAATATCCCGTCGTTTGGTCGGTGCACGATGCCTCTCGAAATTTAGCAGCCGCATCGCCTCGCGTAGGTATCGTCGATCTAAAGATACGAGAAGAACCGTGTGCCAGCGGTTGCACGCGTCGGTGTCGTTTAAACTTGCCGCTCGACTTTACACCGCGAAATAACACGAAAGCGTTTTGCAGCCGAGTTTTTACGAATCAAACGAAAGAAACGATATTTAACGCTGCAGACACGGCCGAGATTCTCGTATATCTCCGTGCGAAAGTGCGGGCGACGATATCACGTATGGCTTTATCAGGCGGACGGTATTAACGTAATACAGAGAACGCGACGCAATAACAACGCGTCTCGGCGAAATTAAGGGAATAAGTAGAACGCCGTTTCATCGTGCGTTTATGCGGTTTCATATTTCTCTGAACGTAATTAAACATAATCTATAGGTCGCGCGTGTATATGCATTCATGGAGAATGTCAAGGTAGAAATATTCGCGCAACTTATATAATATTCAAATATACGTAGATGCTCGTACACATAAAATATTCAAAGTCAAGGTATTGGTTTCTTCGCGAACAATCGCGTAGCTGTTGCGTTTGCTTTCCGCGCTCGCACTTTGCGATCGCACGTTGCACCGCAGCGTTTCGTAGACGTTGCAGTCTACTTGTTCTACTTGTTCAGGGGCAGATCCGCGACTGCAACAGCTATACGATCGCTTTCGAAAAACCAACATCGCGAGGTCTCGGCGTCGCGAAAATCTAAAGAACCGAATCTAACGAAAGCGAAGCACGCGTAACATCCGGCAGACGAAGCGACGCTCGCAATTGAGCGAATTGGCTCAACAATTTAAAGAATTGGCTCGACAATTTAAATAGAAGTCGACATCGCCTCTTAACGACCTCGCGCGACACAAATTTTTCCACCTACGATCAAATTTCCATGCGCAACGTACGTTCCATGCAGAGAATCGCTCTTCTGCACGCTATAAATACCCTGATATAAATACGATATTAGCTCGATTCTCTGGATTACGCGTCGTCCACGCAAACTCGCGCCACTGCGCGTTAGAATCTCGAATCGAACAACGATGAAAATCGTAGATAATAGATCCTCGACCGATCTCCGACCGCGCTAATTCAACCACTCAGCTCCGTTTCGTTCGAAACGTTTTCTCTTCGCCTTGAAACGGATATAGACTATTTAAGACAGCTTTTGGAAACGGAAGATCAAACGAAAGAACGTGGAAGAGCGTAAAAGGCTGGGAACAACCAGTTTCGCGAAGCAAATGAAAGTGATTTCGAGTGGAACGGTGTCTAAACGGGATGGAAGGGAAAATGAGATTCTTAAACTATCGATAAACGGTAGAGCGTTCGATTCGTAAGAAACGAAAGAACGGTTCGAGAAGACGATGCAAGAAAGTATACTACCAACGTATCGGTCCAAAGTATCCCAAGTAGGAGGTTTTTCCGTGTCAAGAGGATCGAGTTTTCGCGTAATAGAATCGCCGACTCCGCGGAGACACCTCGAAGCCGACAATTAAACGGTATTCGGGTAACTGCTGACATAATTCGCGTCCATATCGAACTACTTACGGCAATCGGTTGGAAGCAGTGGCGAAATTTAGCACGGCAATAATTCAGACTCGGTACGGCTAATTTACAATAAATCAAATAGGGAGCCGGTTCTCTTATCGAGATCTCGGAGCGCTGTTCGCGAGCTAGCCCTCGGAGAGACGGTGAGAGAGACAGAGAGAGAGAGAGAGG
>NT_176678.1:379338-380801 GCF_000188095.3 Bombus impatiens | reverse complement strand
GGGGGGGGGGGGGGGGGGGGGGGGGGGGGGGGGGGGGGGGGGGGGGGGGGGGGGGGGGGGGGGGGGGGGGGGGGGGGGAGGGGGGGGGGGGAGGAGGGGGGGGGGGGGGGGGGGGGGGGGGGAGAAGGAGAAGCCCTGCGAGAGTGGAATTCGTGTAAATCAACGAGAAATTAATGCCACAACGAACAGGAATCGCAGTTCCTCCGGTTTTTCCCCCATTTTTCCTTCCTTTATAACTCGTACCGTTCCGCGAATCAATAAGCCGACCTACTTTATTTCTTTTCCGATTTTGGTCAAACGCGTGTCTCTCTGTATAACGCGATCGTCTGTATTTCACGAACGCAAGGTTAATAACTCGCTACCTTGTCTATCGTAGAACGACGAGTCGTACTTTATCGACGAGGTATACTACGTATACTATTTACGTATACTACGATACATTCTTAATGTATTCTCAAGCAACATTTTTTGTTTCACGTTGATACATCGTCGTAGTATAAGGGTAAAGGTGTCCGCTACGACGCGTCTACTGTCTGCTGTACAAAAGATACTCTTGATATCGCACTGTTGTCGCAATATTAACGTCTTATTTCCCATGGCCTGGTTGCGCGCACGCGAAAGATGCCAAAAGGACTTACAACGCGATGTAAGCAGCACGTTACAGTAAAATATTAGATGCCGTATTTGCATTTGGGCATAGAAATGCAGCTGGTGTAGCGAAATATTTTAGGTCATCGTTTATACGTCTTTTCATAACTAAAGCAAGTTCTAAATTTCGTCAGCGAAATAAGTTCGAAATAACGAGCGCGACACCTTAGGAAACAAACTTTTTAAATTTTTGTCTTTCTCGCGAGGTCGTTTAGGATCTCGTAGCGAACAAGACCGTGCATTTTCACGCGTTTGTTCAAAGTTTGACGGCGCGAAAATATGGTACGATATATCTACGGTGGAATAGTCGTCCTAATTTCCAACGCTCCGAATAATTCACCTAAAACGAACCTCCGTTCAACTTCCGTTTCTTTGATCGTGTCCGTACACGAATTAGCGTAAGAGACGGACCCGTAACGATGACCCGAATGGTTCGTCGTAGGGTTCGTCGTAGAATCCGACGACTTTTTACTCGAACCATAACGTCGGCGCATAAAACCATTTGCCACTTGCGTGCAATAACGCGTCGATCGCGAGACATTGGTGGAACGGGTATGCCCGTCGTGGGAAAGTGCGAGGAACGGCTGGCCCGTGTTTCATCCGTCGTCGAACGCGGATCAATCAGGCTTTGTTAACGATTTGAAACTTCGATTGGGATCAATCGAAGGCCGCTCTCTCGGACGAGAAGCGCGCCGAACGAGCGTAGAAGATACGCCGGCGAAAAGTAGCTGACGAAGGAAGGAGAACACCCTCGAGAGAAGCAGAAGCGGCAGCAATCGATGCGGCCGCCAACGTGTCGACCACTTGACTCGACC
>NT_176678.1:366131-379328 GCF_000188095.3 Bombus impatiens | reverse complement strand
CCGAAGCTGCCCCTACGCGCCATACCACCGCGCGCCGATCACCGACCACGACTGGCTTTCACCATAATTATACGGTACCGAGCGGTTGTTTCGTACATGTGCCTATGTATAGTATACACACGCGTACACGTACGTCTCTGTGCGGACAGCCGAATCGGTTCTCCGCAGAATGGAGAACTCTGTTGCAACCTGGTACAGACCTTGCGCTACAAATTACGATAGCCCTAGGCGCGGCAAAGAGGCGACGAGCGGCCGGGCGGGGGGACGACAACCACGACGAAGAAGACGACGACGACGACGACGACCGAGATGGCTAAGAAAGAAGAAAAAAGTCGCAGACAGAAGGGGAGAGGCGAGCCGACCAAGTTTGGCACGGGAAAAGAACGCCGAGACGAATCGCTACTCTAAACCTGGTAGCCGGCGATCCTCTTAAATATCTTTCCATCTTTCCATCGAATAATATTCCAGCGAACGCGTAAGTCGAAATTCGACCATCGGATCGTTTCGTCGTATTTTCTTCTTTGCAATTATTTATAATTTAGAAAGCGTATAATTACTCGCAAATAGAGAAAATATCGCAATGACGATAATACGCAAAAATACACGACGAGATAAAAGCAAAAACGCGAATCGATTTCTTTCGTTCGAACGATTCGTTGATATGGAAATTAATTTGGTTAATATACTCGGTTCTCGATTTTAACGTGACGCTCGTTACGAGTTCTTTCTCGCGATATTTTCTAACACGCTCGAAAGATACGATCGAGCGAATCCGCATCTTCTCGATTAATTTTATTTTGCCGACTCTGAAGCAATTTCTAGGCAATAACTTCTTTTCCATATTTTTCGATCTCATTGCAAGGAATAATTTACCGAATCCAGACGTTCGTGCTCGATCTTATTTACTTGGATTTTAAAGTAGTACTTATTGCGGTGAATAATTATTTTCCGATATCTCGCGATATTCCGGCAGGAACGATCGAACGAATCTGAATGTTTGCGATCAATCTTACTCGCGTAGTCGCTACTACGGTAACATTTTTGGCGAGTAATTGTTTTTCGATATCTCGCGACGTCCTTGGAACAACGATCGACCGAATCTGCATGTTTTCGCGATACTTTACGTAACGTTTGCTTGTATTTAAAAGCAGCTATTTCTCAATATTTTGCGGTAGAAAGATAGCTCTTAAAGACGAGCGAGGGATCCTACTCGCTTTACTTCGAACTGAAAGTTAACAGAGAAAGTGTCGGAAATTGTTTAAACGATTAAAGAGTTGCGATCGAATTAATCAGAGAGAAGAAATTGAAATATAAGAAACATTGAAAAACGTTGCAAGATACGTAGGTAGTTACGACACTCGAACGTTACTTAACGATGAAAGCACTCGTCGTACGGCGCTTAACGATCGGATGATATTCGAATCAAGGAGACAAAAGTCTTTGTCCCTTTTATTATACAAAGAAAAAAAGGAAAAAAAAAAAGAAAAAAACAGATTCGAGAAAAGCAAAGAGCTACAAACGTCGTGTGTTTTTACCTAATTTACGAACAAACTAGAGTGGTATCCGTACGGAGGATGACGCAAGCGAGGTAGGTGTTGCGCCGTCGGTCGAGACGCTGTTAAACGAAAGAAAGGAGAAACGTAAGGTAGAAAGGATCCTCGACGAAAGAACAGAGCAACGGAGACCGATACAAAACGAACATTCTACGATACGACGCAGTCGGTCGGCCGGCTTATAGAGTAAGATTGGCTAATTTCGAGTCAAACACCGCGTCGTGGTTCGCCTGGCCCGGTAAATCAAAGATCACGAACGAAACGACCATCCGCGAGCATTTCATCTTGAAAATTACTCCGATAATCGATACGACGGAACCGTGTCGAACCTTTGTCCCGCAGTTTTTTCTCTTCTTCTTTTCTTTTTCTCTTTTTCTCTTTTTTCACTGACAAAAGAAAGTATCGTAAAAATACCGATATTATATCGTACGTAATAAGAAAATAAAGAGGCAATTACGCATTATTGTCAGATACGAAGAAGGCTTGGACGAGGAGAATATAAGTTTCGCGACAACGGCCTGGATAAAGTAAGTAAATAAGTCTCGCGATATTACGAAATGAAACATTTTCTATGGCTTTCTCGAGCCAATATACTTGGCGATACTTTGTACTTTCTTCGTCGTACGATTATCAAATGCGATTAATCGGCAAAGTTAATTTTTAGAACTCTCGGCTCTTTCGGCTTCTTCTCGCGTCAAATAAAAAGTATAACAAACGACGACGCTGTTCCATTTTACCCGATCGTTTCGATAATTACGTAATCTTTGAAGAAAACCCCGAAGAAAGAAACGACTCGATTTATAACAGCTTTTTCGGTTTTTTAAAGATACCGCGGCGGCAAAGTCGCGAAACATGCTGAAATTATTCTCGCATCCGACTGTACGTCCGATTTATACCGCACGATCATCGAGGCAGAGAAGGAAACGATATCCCGAGTAGAAAGAGAATAATAAAAATGCAAGAGAGAAACTGGTCAAGACGAAAACGTGTAGAATAGAAAAAGAGGAATTACATTAGGGGAAATAAAGAGATCGTTTTGCTGGATTTTCGAGAAATAATTTGACCGAGAAATCCACGAAAATACGGGAAGCGGGTTTGCGTGTAAATGATCAACGGTGTTCCGAGAAGCAGAACGGGGCACGAGCGTTCGCCTCTATAGCTGTCGTCCGGTTCCTTCCAACGGCGCCCTGCTCTCTAAGCTGTTCTTTTTTCGCGTAGTCTTCTACCAGAATTTCTCGACTCGCCGTGGGCGAATCTCGCCCCGACATCTTAATGTTCGAATTCAACCCCTGATAAATGTACGCGCGTCCGCCAAATTCGTAATATCGTATTATTTTGCAGAATACCAGTATAAATAAGATGACATACTGACTTAATTACGTTCGGAGGAAATTCGTCGTTTCATTTTCCAGTATTATTTCTTTCGACTTTGAATCTGCTTGCACAAGCAAGTACGTACAGTTGTTGCATATACGTATTAGCTAGTTATCTTGTACAGTTACGACATATACAGTGATGCAACGTGAATGGAAATATATATAACGTTAACGAATAAAAATTTCACGTTACTCGGGAATAAAAACTGTTATGTAGAATATATAATATCATGGAGATAAAAATTCTATTTGGAATATCGGCGCAGTATCGAACTTAACGTTTCGATCGAATATTTCAACGAGCGTATTCGTTAAAATAAAATATTTCAAACATAAGCGATATATAAAATAATATAAAAATGGCTAGTGAAATATTCAAATGGGAAAATACCGTTCATAAAGTATAAAATATACATACTAATACGTTACTTAGAAATAAGTAGGATTAGCTGCTGTTTAAACGAATAAAGATATTTGCTATTGCTACGCGATATCCGTTTAAATCTTTTTAATTTAATTCGCAACGCGCGACCGATCAAACGTTCATAAAACGCAGGAGAAAAACGCGACAGCTTCTCTCGATTTCTTGATCGATCGATTCCGATTTATTAACGTAATTGTACGATTAAACGGAAGAATTTTAACGCGAGAATAGAGACGACGATACAGAGGCCCAACTCGAAATTTCACGAAAGCCAAATACGTAATCGTCCATCGAAGAAGACTCGTAGGGGATATCGTCACACGCAGGAAGAAGGCCACCCGTTCGGAAACAGTAATCGGGTAGACGAAACATCCTGCATGCCAGGGCTATCGAAATAATAATGAGACTCTGATACACGTCCGACGATAACCCCTCCGAAGGCACTAAAACCTCGATATAAAAACCCTGGTAAATTAGCGCTCGAATATATGTAACAGCGCCGTATATGTAACACTTTGAACCGTTGCTCCGTTGAATTTATAGGATTCAATTTCTTCGCCTTACTCGTGAAACGTTCGAACTGCGACGCGAGATCACCGGCGATCTATCGGTTTCGCGATTTCTCGTGTCTGCGACGCGACAATATCGTATAATAGGAAAAGCAAGATTTTTGAGGAGACGACGAAGACGACGAAGACGACGCGTTTAGCTGCGAACCTACGATAAATATAGATGATTTCCGTGGCGTAGGATCGATCCACAACCTACTAAATCTTGCAACTAGCTTTTTGTAAAAAAACAAAGGGATGTAATTCATCGTGTTTCTCTGCCTATAATTTAATTAGAACGTGGAAGCGAAATAATATTTCAAGTTTTTCCGCACTCGCGGCCGCTCATTCTTACGATTCGTTTCTAACCGACTTCGCTTCTAACATGGTCATTCGAGAGAAATCTCCGCGACGCGTTCCTACGGAGTGTTTACGATGGCCGTTCTAAAACGCCAGAGCGATGCCTCTGTGGAGACTCGGCAGCCCCCCGGCGAGACTAGGGAAAAAAGTACATTAGAAACGCTTAACCTGTCTGATGCAAGATCACCGAGAACCTACGTCTCGCCGATTCCTATGTATCGGTACGAAGAAAAGCATAGGGCCGACAAGGACGTCGACTTTTTCTATCGCTCGTATTCTTATGGAATTCCACGCAAAACCGTAATCACGTATTCGTCAAATTATCGCGATTATCGTGTCGATCGATATCCCGTTTCTTCTCTGTTCCTTTAGATCGTAACCGTTCCCCCGTAATTCGTCCGTCAAGTTGCATAAAATCAACGTCAGTTGCCGTATTATCGTCGCGTAATGCTCGTACGATTTCCTGAACCATAAACTCGACAATTATACCGTCGCTGGGTATACAACCGACTGTTAATGGTGAAATTCGCGCAAATTAATAAATAAATCTGCATTGGTCTCGATGAAACATTTTGCAAATAACGGTGGTTATTCGAAATGCCAAGCGATTTTTTTCTTTTTTTTTTCTTCTTTTGCGTTATTCGCGGAGAGCATAGAGAGAGAGAGAGAGAGAGAGAGAGAGAGAGAGAGAGAGAGAGAGAGAGAGAGAGAGAGAGAGAGAGAGAGAGAGAGAGAGAGAGAGAGAGAGAGAGAGAGAGAGAGAGAGAGAGAGAGAGAGAGAGAGAGAGAGAGAGAGAGAGAGAGAGAGAGAGAGAGAGAGAGAGAGAGAGAGAGAGAGAGAGAGAGAGAGAGAGAGAGAGAGAGAGAGAGAGAGAGAGAGAGAGAGAGAGAGAGAGAGAGAGAGAGAGAGAGAGAGAGAGAGAGAGAGAGAGAGAGAGAGAGAGAGAGAGAGAGAGAGAGAGAGAGAGAGAGAGAGAGAGAGAGAGAGAGAGAGAGAGAGAGAGAGAGAGAGAGAGAGAGAGAGAGAGAGAGAGAGAGAGAGAGAGAGAGAGAGAGAGAGAGAGAGAGAGAATATGATAAATACGTTTTCGTTGATTTTCTGACTTTTATGTCACTCGCTGGCTAACGAGGATCGTTTCAATACGAGATAATCGAGAAAGGATACGACCGATATAGATTTATACAAATTTCGATATAACGAGACGAGTTAAATACGATATCATTAGGACTTAATCGGATCGCGAATTTTTATGCAAATTCATACTTTTCACGGTATAATTGAAAACGTAGAATCTCGATGAAAAATCGGTTTACGACGATATAACGTGACAGAGAGAAACGATAAAAAGTACAGGAGGTATCGTCATCGAAACGTAAGATTTCGTTTATACCGTAAAATCGATAGAAGAATCGATCGTAGAACCGTTTCGCGACCGATGTAGAGCAAACAAAAAACATTGCCTTTAAAACCGATATAAATATAATAAAAGCCGATATGTAATCGAAACAGATAGAATCAAAGATTTCGATTCCTTGCGATACAGTTATTCGGAATAACTATTTTATAATAAACGATAAAATCGATATCGCGTCTCTTTCAAATCCCTTTTCCGTTTTCTATATTTTACAAAAACAACTTGTACGGAGGATCGCGTACTTACGATAGAAGGGAAACAGCTATGTACCGATAATTTTATTTCCGTCTGTCTCTGTCTCTGTCTGCGTCGCGTTCTTCGTCAATGAAAATATCTTGTTCACGACAAAAAGTAGTAATCGAGAAGTAGTCGATTTTCTGAAAAACAATTCAACTTACCACGATACGATATCATCCCTTCGTTTAATTAATTATCTCGTTCGATTATACGTTCTAATATATATATATTTCGTTTTTAACGGCTCTGTTAAATCCATCTGTGGTTTTCCTAGCTCGTTGAAAACGAAATTTTCACTCGCCTTTATGCGCGATCCGTTTGCCTCGTTAAATCAAACTGTCATCAGCTCGAATCCATAAACGTTCGAGAAACGATATCTCAACTAGAAGATACAACTCTCGTCGTTCTGCTACTTATTAGAACGACAACTTGTCATTTGTGCTAAAAAAAATAGATTAAAACGCATCTTTCGCTTAAACGATCGTCGAAAAAGAGAGAGATCGAAAAAGACGACGATCTAAATTTATCGTAAACAGCGATACGTGCTTTTGCATATTTGCGAGCGTTTATCTTAACACGATAAAATATTCGCGTCTCTATGCCACCAACCCGATAGAAATAGCCCGTAAATTGTCACTGTAACGACAAATTAAGCGTACTTTTAATTGCTGTAATTCGATTCGATCTCGAGCACGAGAGAGCTAAGATAAAATGAATTTATCAAAGTAACGCGGTCGATTCGATTTAACAACGGTCTAAATTTTATTACTAAAAAATTGCCTAAAGTCTGTCTTTGACTTTTTCCTGTACCTTTTCAATGTTCTATACACCAACTTGAACATCGACATAAAAATGTTTAAACAAAGATTTTATCGCGGAGAAATTGTACGGCGTCTACGGCAAAACAATTTGATCTTCTTTGAGATAAAATTTCTCTAACAATTTCAGCCATAACGCGCAACGTGAAATTGGAAATCTGTTATTTGCCACTACGCGTTACGGCAGTAATAGGATACTCGCGATATTAGAGCCAATGCGCGTTACATAAATAATTCCAGAAATGTATAAATCAAAATTCAATTAAAAATTTCAATGTAACTTCGATTCGATGATTTCAAACGTTTCAGACATTCCATCTAGCTACGTTTCTTTTTATACAAGCATCGATTTTTCGTTGCTCCAAGTTGATTTAAGCCACGTTTTTCCAAACTATCGAAAGCACGATAGACAAGTTGCGTGAAACGATCCGAGTGATCGATCCCTCGCCACCATCTCGTAGTTTACGGAGAAAAAGCGCTACGTTCAACGTTGCTTCAAACGTAGTTTCGCGTTACCTAGCCCCAAACGCGTACATATATATGTACTATTGTACGATCTGCTGCGACGTATTAACTACGTACGTTTAAGAAAGTAAACAACGCTGTACACGTCTTGTTTCCCAACGAGATAGTTGCTTTAACAAACGCACACGCGTGTACTCGTGTTGCATTCAATCGCAAGAAGAAGACGCGACAGATACGGTTAGATCTTTTATTTAGTACACGGGTTTGTCATTGACAACCGTCTATCGTTAATTAACATTTTCCTTCCTTTTCGGACCAGAAGCACATTGTAAAACATACAGGTATATCGTCACAGGTAAAACTACAAAATATGTCTTTCCAAGACATTTCGTCCTGCGAACTCTCGATCGAAGGATTTACGATACAACGAAACGACCGAGTTTGTCTCTTCGTCGATTTTCTACGTGCCACTCGACGGAAAACCGAGTTTCGTTGATCGACCAGGGACACGGACAATTTTTAATAAAGATTTACGCGAAATTTTTCAGTCGTTTTTCCTCCGCTCTTTTCTACGCTATTTCCTGTTTTCCTGTTTTTCTGTTTCTCTGTTTACGCGTTAAATCATTTCCGATCTCATACGATCCTCCATTACGAACGGAACAACGAAATATTCGTCGCTCCGATGTTCGAACCTGTTATTTACTCGATTTCAAATACCTTTCCAAGTTTATATCCTTCTTCTTCTCGTTAGTCAAATCGCTTTAAATCGAACCGCTCGAATTCCGTGAAATTCTCTTGGTGCATCCGAGACTCTCGAGAACGATAAAGTACGATACGTAAAAATCGTTGCAGAATACGAAAAGCTTCCGTAGACACGTTCGACGATTGTTTCTAGAAAAGCTTGACGATTTGAACACAGAGTTCAGAAAAAATCGACCTACTCCAGCGTTGTCCCTTTCGATTCAAGAACCGCGACTTTTCTCGAAACTTGAAAATGATACTTGGAGTCGAGTATTTTGCGCGTGTCTGTTCGAATTATTTGAATTCCGCTACTTAACAGCCGATAAACACAAGCGTAGGAATTATTTGCAGAAATACAAGGAATCGAGCGAATAAATATCAGATCGAAGTAGGAAGCGGTTGCCACGAAAACGAAACCAACCGAAGATGCATCGCTTTTTCGAAACTGCTGTAAATTCACGAGCCAACTAATACTCGTGATCAATAGATTAATAGATTAATAGATTAATAGATTAATAGATTAATAGATTAATTGATTAATAGATTAATACAGTGATACGCTTTCGCACTTTTCAATATGAAACCTACGTTTTCCTTTCTCTTTCGATAAATACGATTTAAACGTCGCAGCTGACTCCTTATTGCTGCAAACAACACTTCGTATTGGTAAAGTGGTGTCGATTGATTTCAAATTCGCGTTAATCTACCGATCGGAGAATCGGACATGCACGATTACGATCAGGTATCGATAGAACCAATCGTTCTTTATCGCACACCACTTTTATACCGAATAAAATATGAAAGAGTAGGACGTACGAGCGAGTCCTTTTTCTTTTTTCTTTTTTTTTTTTTTTCCATATCGCTCACCTTCGCATTTGCTGGTTTCGTCGGAATTGTCACCGCAATCGTCCATTGAGTCGCAGACCCACGGCCTTGGTATACATTTACCATTCGTGCATTGAAATTGCTTTAAAGGACAAGGCCTGCCTGAAGCAAAATAAAGATGGGAAAAATGAAATGCCAATGTTTCGTGGAACATGCAAATCGGGAGAAAAAAACATGCGAGTAAAGAAAGAAAGAGATTAGAAACGCGTGACGTTCGCGTTATACACTGTACTTTTCTTACAATTTCATGTACTCGCGATCGGTATACCATGTCACATACTGCTTTCTTTTCGTATGCATCGATTTACTCTGTCTCTCTCTCTCTCTCTCTCTCTCTCATAAATGAAGATTACAGGAGAAGAAGCCTGATAAGTAAAGTTTCATTGACTTTTTCATTTTCACGTCACTTTCTGGTTAAACGTTTTATTTAACACCGCACAGTTGAAAATACAAAGCAGATCCTTAAAATACCTTAGAAAGATAGGATGAGAAGCAATATTTGAACGATATTTAACGATAACTCGAAAGTTATCGAGTAGCTCAAAAGCAAATTGAAAGACGATTTCAATAACGCAACATTCGCTCGATTATCGAATGATATCGAATGAAAAAAAACTGCTCTTCTGTAAAATCAGGAAAAGCTTGTCGCGTACTTTCGTACTGTAATCTTCAAATACAATGGATAAATCGATCTTTTAAAAGGTAAAAAGATCATAAGGGAGGAATTTGTTGGGCTTTGCTTGGCAAATTGCGCGAGAATTACTTTCGATTTTCGGCTAATCGATTCATCGAAATATTACGCTAAACTTTGTCCGATAATAACTCGTGAACGTTTCCAATTTTGCTTTACAACCGTGTAACCGATCGGAACACTTGGCGGAAAATTCGTATTATTTCAGTTCGATCGTGACAAAAGTAACGATATCGTGTTGTACTGGATTATTATTAAAATGTTATTAAGCTTAAATACACGATGATTAAAGGTTGACACTTGGGCTAATTAATAAAATATCAAACGCGATCTACGCGATAAAACATTTAATACGTAATGACGATAAATTAGAGTATCGGCGTTATTGCTGCCGTCCCGATTATTGTTCGCATTATCGTGTTCCCTTGTTATTATTCCAAAACTATTGTCGGTAGTTGCGTGTAATTTTCGCTAGCTGAACGATACTAACTTACGAATATTTGCGAAATAAATAATAGCCATGTAAATAATATCTTCCTCGTAAATTCTCTTAAACCTTTGCCAAATTATTTACGATAAATTTGAGCGAAACAAATCTAATAAATTTCTCGCTCGCTTCATAGAATCGAGTTAATGTTATTATTATTGGAATTTTACGGCTCGTATATCGCAAGTCACCGATATTAATAAACGCTTTTGCGTAATAGCAACAGTAACGAATCTGATAATAAAGAATATGAAATGTTACAAATTACGAGTTGCCCGATTATCGTATTTGACCAAGAAAATTATAAAACCATACAACGCAAGTCTATCGTATAATCTATTATTTCTAACTCTTGTAAATTTACTGATATTATTAATCGGCAAATTATTGGGTAAAACGGCTTTGATATGTACGACCTGTACCAGCTGTGACGATGATGTTTCAACGATTCGGCATCGTCTCTCAGAGATATTATATCGCATGTACGAATAGAGTATCGATAGAGTAGAGTATAAGCGATCACGAATGAAAGACTTGAATATGAAAATAGAAAACTTACCGATAATTGAAAAATACTCGATCACATACTATTTTATATCATTATTAATGTGTATATGCAATTGAGCATCACGAGCAAGCACAATTAACCATTGATCTTTAATTCGTTGATGCGCGTTTCACGTACCACGTGTCCACCATGTATTTCGATACATGTTCAAAAGCGCCATCTAAATATCTCTAATGTGTATATATTTCACAGTTTTATTAAAATTACATACTTTCGTGAAAAATATCATATAAAAAAGAAACATATATATATATATGTATATGTTTTTTATATATGTTTGTTATATGTTTTATATATGCATATATGTTTTTTATATGATATTTATATATATATATATATGATATATATATGTATATAACGTTTTTCAACGAAAACCGAAACAAATGCGACCACTTAAAGTGACAATCTCTATGATGTTAAGCGCGTAAAAGTAATTGTTTCCCGATTAAAACAAAAATTCAACTCGACGGTGACGTTGACAATAAAATGATAAAATACGTTTTTCGTTTGTCAGATAGAGAACACGTTTTATTGCTTGCTTAAAAACTGACGATATTCAAAGAGAAAATAATGAATAAAAAACAAAAATAGCTCGAATTTGTATAATGCCTTTACGACGAAAATGCTTGCAATAATTTAATCTCGTTTCTCTGTACGCATTATTAAAATTTAATAACAATATTCGTTTGTTATATCGAGGCATGAGTTCGTCTCGTTTCCTTTGTATTCTCGTTCGTGCACATTTCCCAGTATCGATAATAATTTTACTGTCAATCTTTTTTGCTTATTTTATACCGATCAATTATTCCTTTGAAGAAATTATTGAATTATTGAATAACGCTATAATACAAAAGAAAAAGAGAAAGAAACGAGGTGAAAATACAATATATGTACAAATCGAACAAATCGACGATCAACTGTTTCCCCAGCCCTCGTTTTACTCTTATTTCGTGGATAGCCGTTATTTTAATTGTCATCGTACGCACGAATCTGTCATACCAATTATTTTGAAATTTAACACTTAATTTACGAAGGGAATTCATTGCATTCTATCCTTTGTTAATCTTATTCTAAGCGTTAGTTGTTATATCTTGCACAAAACTATTGAAAATATAGAAAATTAATTCAGATAAAGGTCAATATTTCTCTTTATCAATTTTTTGACAAATATCAGTTATATATTTGATCCTCCAAATCCTCCAAGAATCGTTTGAAAAGTATAAAAAAGATCAGTTTCCACAGTTCTGAAAAACTTACGAAAAGAATGTTATTCTAAAAAGAACGAACGCTCTACTATTTATTAGATTTAATTACTACTAAGAACCTCTTTGTGCCACCTATAAACAGAAAAAAGAAGAAAAGTAAACAATTTGCCCTAAATGCTAAATGAGAAACATAGCGTGGTAACGTGGGATAAAATCTTCACGTGCTTCCATCTATCGCGGTCTTCCCCCATTTTCAGACCAACTACTCACTACTGGTCACACCACCAGCATCCCTTTCACAAAGATCGTAGATACCGAGTTATACGTCAGATATATTTTTCATATCGACGACTGTCCTCCTTTCTCGCGTCCTACGTCCGCTAATTTATAAGTTTTCATTGAAAATGTATGCGAAAAACGTCGATTATGTAAGCGCGACATTAGCGCATGGCACATACCATACGTATTTTGTCAATCAACAATATCGTGCAACTTACATACAATTTCAATGGGAAAACGTTCCTATCCATATTTTTACTTATTCCCCACTGTTCGATTGACAGAGATCGAGAAATGAAACTTACTGTCAGTGGAGAAAGCATCAGCCGCTGCGAGAAAGCCGAATATAGTCAGCAAATACAGCGGCGAAAGTACAAGCAGACGACAGCTTCGCCCCATAACAACCCTCTTTCGTTGCACACCCGGTTTCTCCTTCGTCTTTTCCACCACCACCACTCTCTCAAACACTACCAACACTGACACCGAGATATTTCGAATACGATCTCTAAGGTTCGCTGTTGTTTTGTGTCACGATTCCTTTTTCTTGTCTTTCGAAACCGATGACTTTGACAGCCGGCAAGCCGGAAGGATCGATCAACAACAACAACAACAACAATCCTCACACACGATGTACTGACTGATTATCGATAAAATCTGGTAAGACCACGCGGTCCAACAGCCTCTACCATGCATCGGGCAAGTCACAGATCTTCAATCATGTATATGCAAACAGCTAACAATTCAGAGTGGCTGCGTGCTCGAGTACAGAATAAAAAGTGCACTCCACGAAGTGGTTGAGACTGGCAGGCCCGCCCCGTGTGCAAGCACCTCCGTGTCCCTCGTTGTATATCTCTCGCTCCCTCTTTTCGCTCTATCTTTCGCGCTTCCTATACCAGCCCGTTATACTTTCTTCCTCTTGCGCAGATATTCTATTTCACTCTAAGCTACAAAATTCTTCTCTCTTTCTCTCTTTTTCTTTCCCTCTCCCGGGCGAGACGGCGACGACTGACGACCACTGATTCTGACGCACCGGTATCGCGCCACCTGCGCGCGCAAGCACTCCCTCTCGTTCGTCTCCTCTGATCTTCTTCTTCTCGCCCTCTCCCCGCTCCGCTCCACACACCCCCTCCCCCCTCTCATCGCTC